>NC_062541.1:11675543-11695543 GCF_022655615.1 Tachysurus fulvidraco
TTTTCTTTTTTAAAACAATCATTTGTCAATGTGCTACAATAAGCGACAAATAGGAAACAAATGCCCTATAAGGCTACTACCATAGCACATTTAATTCACCCGGGTCAAAAGCTTTATACTGAAACTAGAAAAATATGATCTATGAATGTAAGTGGCAGCTTCATCGAAACCCAGATGTACAGTAGATTTAGATCTCTAGAGTAAAACAGAGATGACGGGAAGCACAAATCTCTGGAATAACATCCTGTACATTTGTGCGTATTGAAGTTATTTAGAGATACCGTTCATTTATGACCTAATAAGTGTTCAATAAAATGACTGGTGACCCCAAAATATTTGAACAGTGACTGTGTATAAGTGTTTTGTTGCTCAGAAGTGCTGAGAATGCGTCATCTCAACTCTACACGATATCTCGTCTCAAGTCATAATGATAGTAAATTGTACAAATCCCGCTTGTTCAAGACACCACACCAGAGATGTATTTATTTTACACCTTCTGTTCTATATGATATAAGAATGAGATCTATGATTCAAACAAACATGATTTTGTTTTTTAAGCAGTGAATCGTCTTCACCAAAGCACCAAGTCGATGGTAGTCCAGTCTTTATGGAGGTTAGTACTAGCGTTTGTTTAAATTTGATTGTTTAACGGAGTAATTGTGTAATTTGTAAAGTTTGTGAGTTTTTGTGCTGCATGGATCACATTCAAAGCTTTTCTTTATTTCCCTCTCTTGTTTGTTTTTAGACATTAACCCCGACAGCTTCCATACAGGAAGTACAGCAGTGGCTTCTTCAGAACAGGTTTAACTCCTATAGCCGTGTTTTTACACATTTCTCAGGTTAGTCCCTGTTTTTGCCTGTTTCTGTATAAGATATCTATAAAATAATAAACATGTTCCATGAACTGAGCTGTTATGGCTGTATAATTGTGTGTTTGTGTGTGTGTGTGTGTGTGTGTGTGTGTGTGTGTGTGTGTGTGTGTGTGTGTGTGTGTGTGTGTGTGTGTGTGTGTGTGTGTGATAGGTTCTGATCTACTGAAGCTGACTCGTGAAGATTTAGTGCAGATCTGTGGGCCAGCTGATGGGATCCGTCTGTACAACGCACTAAAATCAAAGTAATTGCCCTAGATGTGTGAGCGAGCTGGTGATAAATAAACACATATTTTCATATGTAAATGTCTGGTTTTGTTTGTTTATTTATTTATTTTTATAGGGCTGTTCGACCTCGGCTGATCTTGTATGTGTGTCAAGAGTGCGAGAGTCCTCTGCTGGAGAGACGCTGCCACAGCAAGAATGGAGAACACGGCAGTCCCTCAGCTATCAACGGTGTGTGTGTGTGTAAGAGAGAGGAGAGAGAGAGGGAGTGGGAGGGAGAGAAGAGAGGGAAAGACCTCAGCTTTGTGAAGGCTAGAAGTCTGTAATTTTGTATAAATGAATCATATCTAATCGTATCTACCTGTGAAAGCCTTGAGTAACTTATTAGACCATCTACATGATTATGTACCTTTTCTTCTCCAAACCAAACTTCATTACATATCATCAACCTATTCCATGTGTTTCTATGCTCCCCTCTCTCTCTCTCTCTCTCTCTCTCTCTCTCTCTCTTTCTCTTTCTCTCTCTCCCCCCCCCTTCTGAAAGAGTAATTGGATGTGTTTTTATAGTTTACCATGCGCTTTACCTCGAAGAGCTGACCGCACATGAGCTGATCAGAAAAATATCCAATGTGTTCAGCCTGCCGCTAACCCTCATCAACCAAGTGTACAGGCAGGGGCCTACGGGAATACACATACTGATCAGTGACCAGGTACACACACACACATGCATATCATTAAGGCAGCTATTACACTTTACTCTATCTCATTACTGTTATCACTGTTATGTAGCGTGACTTCTCCTACAAACATATTTACATGTTTAAGTTGCCCCACGTTTTTGTCTAACATGTTTAGTTTGTTCTACCTGCACTCCAGATGCAAGTGATGTTGATTTATGATCCTCATTACCAAATCAACAGCGACTGTTTAATTGGACATGTTCTACCTTCATTACAGGTGGTGTCTAACATTTCTGATGAGAGTTGCTTCATAGTCAGTTTGTTAAGAGGTAATCAGCTTCTTTGTTATGCACAAGTTATTAACCATATTACACAAAATAGGATATAAACAAATCCTCTTCCTTGTTTGGCTTCCAGCTCTCCTCTCTGTCAATAGTTCAATAATACTTTTATGGGTGATGTAATGTTTGATGTATCTCAGTTGACATATGATGTGTTCCTGCCAATTCGAACAGAATTATTAGTACAGTATTGACAAGGAGTTTACAGTATTTTTGTCCCAGATTTTTTTTTACATTATTTTAAACATTATTATTATTATTATTATTATTATTATATTGCGGGGGCTTAGTGTTTAGCACGTTCGCCTCACACTTCCAGGGTTGGGGGTTCGATTCCCGCAGCCTCCTTGTGTGTGTGGAGTTTGCATGTTCTCCCCGTGCCTCGTTGGTTTCCTCCGGGTACTCCGGTTTCCTCCCCCGGTCCAAAGACATGCATGGTAGGTTGATTGGCATCTCTGGAAAATTGTCTGTAGTGTGTGTGCCCTGCAATGGGTTGGCACTCCGTCCACGGTGTATCCTGCCTTGATGCCCGATGACACCTGAGATAGGCACAGGCTCTCCATGACCCGAGAAGTTCAGATAAGCGGTAGAAAATGACTGAATGAATGAATTATTATATTGCTCAGAATTGTAATATTGAGCAAATCCTACATTACATTGCTGCTCTATGTAGTAGGAAGCCATTATGGATCCAGCACACTGACTTTTCTCTGTCCGTTGCCTGCTAGATGACACCAGTGAGAGATTCCATCTGGTTCTGAAGTAGAAGGCGTTCTGAAGACGAGTTGCTGACATCACTGATGTTCCTCACTGCCGTTCCCGAGCACCGAACATGCTCCCTCCATCCTTCTCTTTCTCCCTCCCTCTATCTCTCTCTCCATATCTGCTGTGAGAGAGAGAGAGCAGAGGTTGGTCGAGGCCGCCTACCTGTTAGAATCTGACTTCAGTGTATACATTGTTTCATATTGAAAACACTTTAACTGATGAAATTTTGTGTGTGAACAGGAGGGACATCTCTGAGGCATTTGTGTGTTATAAAGATGTAGCGGGAGGGATGGAAGGATGGATTTTTAAAAAAAAAAACAGAGCAGGGTTTTCTTGCACAGTCCTGAATGTGGGGACGGTCATGAATTCAGTCACGAAGCTGCCCTCAGTTCACAGTTCACTGATCATACCATCTCCACTTGAATAGTTTACCATGTGTAATAGTGCCTGTGCTTGTTTGATTGCTTATGTACATGTCTGTCGGAAAAGGACTGCACTTTTTTATCATACTTTTCTATTGTGATTTTTTTTTTCCACCGTTTTGTTTGTTGTTGTTTGTTTTTTTGACACCTTTGTGTCTGCACCGATGAAGTGATTCCTGCGTGTATGATCACCTGTAGCTTGTTGTGAGGTATAGAGCTTGGGCTGCGTTCTCATGCATAAAGCTTCCTTACATACAGTAAATTATGATGCTGTTTGTCTGCTTCTACCAAGACCAATCATCTCTTGGTGCCAAAATACTTGACTGTGTTTACTCGACTCTGTAAGACGGCTTCAGATGACTGGTGGTGTTCAGTTTGTACCTTTTATTAGTTGATCAGCAACATTTTAAATTAACTGTAATTTTTTGCTCTAGTTATGATTTGTTAGAAAAGGCAACATGTATTTTTTCATTTAATGTCTTTTTTTTCCCCTTTCCTTCCCTTATTTGAAAATGGTGTGGTTGGTTGGTTTAGTAGCTCTGTATTGGGCAGCTTTGGCATGTACTGTGCATATTTTTTACCACTAAGCATGGAGGGCAGGAACATAACCCTCTTTTAATTCTAAGAGAAATGACCAAGTCTGCACTGACGTGAACATGCAGAAGCTCCACTCTGCTGTATATGCTGGTGTTCAACGCTGTTCAGAATAAAGGTGTAGGCCGTGTACACCCATCCTTCACACTCCTCAGAAGGCAGCAAATAAAACATGGTGATTACTCAGCACTCTCATCCTCTGTGGATCATATGGACTGTCTTGTGTATTTCCATGAGAACAGTTATGGTACTTCCATATCACTGTGTCTTTAAGGACACCTGTCATGTATTGTAAGATGCTGGGATGTACTCACTTCATGCCTGTACCAGAAATAAAGTAATTTTAATATATCATGCTCAGGAGTGCTTATAACAAATACATTCTGATGTTTATCGCTCATGTTCTAGTGTGTGTTTTGCCTTGCAGCCGGTGTGTACAGGCAATTTGTTAACTATTTTGAAGCTTGCATTGGAATGATGTGCAGCTATCAACCACCTTGTGATGAAGCTGAGTGAATCGTGGTTCATGGGACACTGATACCAGGATGCAGAGAAGCTCTCTGCCAAACTGATTTATGGACAGCAGTGAGTGTGATTTGTACTGTTTGTACTGCTTGACACATGCAAATGGCCTTCAGCCATAAAGCCCTGGAGAGAAAAGCACAAGTTTTAGAAACTAGAAACCAGCAAATGGCCAGGCAACTCACTCATCGTCTAGGCATGTGAGTTCTGGTGACCTTGTTTGAGCCTCTCAAGTTCCTAGCAAGCATTCCCCTTTAACCCGAGGGTTGGGTTAAACCCCCACGTGTCAGATAGAACCCACTCATAGGACAGGCTGCTCGAGAGACAGTTTACAGCTTAATATAATGCTCATTGGCTGGACAATCAACTACTTTAATCCAGTGAATCCTGATGATAATGTCTCAGAGGTATAAACTTCAATTCCATTTTTTATTTGGTCTTTAAACTATTCATGGTCTCATCGCAGCTATATCTAAAGATGTTAATTCTCTCTTAGGCAGAGATTGAAAGATTAGACCCTGTGGCTCAAAGGCTTCAGTTCAACATACGTTCTAATTCAGGAAAAGGTTTGAGACATGCAAATTTTCATGGTTCTATTTAATTATTATTTAATTTTTTTTAGATTTGCCTTTTAACTACGTTCCAGTTTAACTGACCAAGCTAACCACCCTGTAATACTAATTTGTGGCAGACATTAGTAATGATGGCTGGATAACAGGTATACAGAATATGGTCATTTTGTGATGTTCCAGCTCTATACTATTCCAGGTGATTATCTGATTATGGTTCAGATTGTTAACTGATGTTCATACTATCAGTTATAAACAGAACTGATATTTATAACCAAATATTGCCCTTTTATCCTGAGTTTCATTAATTGTAATAATTTAATATTAAAACTTTATTTCTATGCAAAGTTCATCATAATTACTTCATAGCCAAATACTTCCAAAATCATGTACAACACCAAAGGCATAACATGAAACCATGTAAACTAGCTTGGATGCTGGCATTAGTCACAGATACACGGTCAAAAAACAATAAAACAATCCCACAACCCCTTTTTTTGTGATAAGCTCCACCGTGCTCAGTACACTTTCCACTAGAGTTTGGAGTGTGGCTGTTCATTCAGCCACAGGATCATTGGTGAGGTCAGGCTCCCATGTTGGGTAAAGTATTTTTTTATCTCTTATATTTTATCACTGTGGAATAACCACATATGGGTGTGGTTGGTGGTCAGGTGTCCACATACTCTTGGCCATATAGTGTACACTGTTGACTTGGGTCCTTTGGCATCCTATGTTAGACCTGTGGTATCTATTTTGGGCTTTAAAATGGATGGTGAGCTTAAATTAGACAGCCAAATCAGTGCAGTGGTGAAGTCCATCCTTTTTCATCTAAGGCGCCTCGCAAAAATAAAACCTCTTGTGTCCAGGCAACAATTTGAGATGGCAATCCATGCTTTTCTGTCTTGCCTTCAATTAGTCCAAAATGCTGTTGCATGTCTTTTGACTGGTTTAGGTAAGCATGACCATATAACACCAATTTTTGGCCTCATTTCACTGGCTGCTAGTGTGTTATAGGGTTCAATAAAAAGTGTTTTTATTTGTTTATTAATCTTTAAATGATCAGACCCTAGAACTGCTTCACCCCTACAGTGATGAGTGTTTGCTCAGGTCAGCTGATCAATTGCTTCTGGACACCAGACGGTCAAAGAGGAAGCTAAGAGGAGGCAGATCCTTCTCTGTCGCTGCTCCTGGGCTGTGGAACAACTTGCTTCTGTACATCAGACACCCACACAGTTTCATTACATAAAACCGGTTGAAAACAATTTTTCTTTTCCTAGGTTTTTCTTTGATTCTGAATTATTGCTGTTATTTTATTTTGTTATTATTTCATAATATATTTTATTTCAGATATTTTATTATCTGTATTTTATGATGTACAACAGCTGCCAGAGTTCTCACTAGGACAAGAAAGTATGACCACATAACCCCAATTTTATCATCTCTACACTGGCTACCTGTTAAGTTTAGAATTGATTAAAAACTGCTGCTACTTACGTACAAGGCTCTTAATGGTTTAGCTCCCATGTATCTAACTAGTCTTCTAACACGTTACAATCCTTCACGCTCTCTGAGATCACAAAACTCAGGACTTCTAGTAGTTCCCAGAATATCTTCTACTAAAGGTGGTAGAGCGTTTTCTTATTTAGCTCCCCAAACTTTGGAATAGTCTTCCTGATAGTGTTTGGGGCTCAGACACACTTTCCCAGTTTAAATGTAGATTAAAATCTCATCTCTTTAGTCAGGCGTACACATAATACATACTATAATATCATGCACCAGTACATCAGACCTGCACATGTTTATGAACAGCAGATTTGTTAATCCCTCTCCACTGCTTCTCTCTTTGTACCCATCCCGAGGCATCCAGACATTGTACCAGCTCCCAACGTCCTCTGTGGGACGAAGCCTTTGGACCTCCACTGAGCCGAGGCTGACTCTAAGAATCTTGAGACATCTCCTGTTAGACTCTGTGATACTAAGGATATCTGAAGTCCATGATCATTACACCAATACAACATTTGTTTGACTGTATATTACAATCACACCCCAGTGTCACCCATATGAGGATGGGTCCCCCTTGGGTCTGGTTCCTCTCAAGGTTTCTTCCTTTACCAATTTAAGGGAGTTTTTCCTAGCCACTGCTGCCTGAGTCACCTAAGACTTGCACATATATAGGGGGATAAATACATACAGATTGTGAACTATATATATCTAATAATAATCTTGAATTTTTATTCTGTTAATTCTTTTTCTTTTATTATTCCTTATTTCTTTTATTATTCCTTATGTTTACCTTCTGCTCTATGTTTATGTTCTGTAAAGCTGCTTTGAGACAATGTCTATTGTAAAAAGCGCTATACAAATAAACTTTAATTGAATTGAACTGTTTTTAAAGTGCTTTATACATAAAGTAAATATGTATAATAATAATAATAATAATAATAATAATAATAATACACGAATAACTACAAAAAATGTATATGTAATTTCTTGTGTGCTTGGAAGATGTTGTATATATATTCATCTCGACTGCGCAAACGCTGCGCAGGTTTAACGCCCGCGATGACGAACACGCGTACGAAAACAGTGCACACGTCATTTGACAGTTCGCACAGATTCGGGAAGTAAGAGCGCCGTTGTGTTTGTGTTGTTTTTCTGTTCTTCCATAAACCACGTTACTGCGGTCCGAAATGGCGACGTTTATTTCTGTCCCGTTAAAGAAGTCTTCAGAAGTTGATCTGATGAAACCTCTATCGAAATTCATCACGTCTGCGTATTCAGGGGAAGAGCAGACCGAGTATCTCCGCGCCGTGGACGAGTTAAACAAACTGCGCAAAAGTGCTCTGGGGAGGCCGCTGGACAAACACGAGAGCTCGCTGGAGATCCTGTTACGGTGAGTGCTGCTAATGCTAACGAGCTAACTGCTCAGCTAAGTTCAGTATTTCTTCGTGTTTACTACACGCTGACTAACTGATCTCTTTATCTCTTCTGTGTACAGCTAGCTAAAGTAACAGGATCTAACGAACGGGTGCTAACTAGCTTTTAGCCGTTAGCTGTTGAGTTTGTTAGCTTGGTCGGCTAGTAAATGGAAACTTCTAGTTCAGTTTGTTTATTTAAATCCGCTGTAATTAACATTATTTTGTGTCTCGGGGTTTATATTTTGTTACTCGTGTTGGGTGTTTAGTTAGTTAGCTAAACTAGCTTCGGAAGCTAGTTAACGGCTGTTTATGTTAGCTTGCTAGTTAAGTTCTCTCTGGTGCACTGGGGTTAACTGCGGAAGGGTTACACGTCGATATAAGTCGTTATGTGTCTTTATTTTAAATAGAGATCTTTAAAATATAGATTTTAAAAGTGTATTCGGTTTTATTGTTAGAAAAATACGTGTGTGTGTGTGTGTGTGTGTGTGTGTGTGTGTGTGTGTGTGTTAAAAAGCCACACCTAAGGTAGTTAGCATTGAAGAGAATTATTTTATTTCTTTATTAATTAATTAATAGATTTATTTATTTATTATCTTTTGGGTTTAACGTAATGTTGTTCTTATTTATATTCAAATAATTGACTTCCTTAATAGTTAACTATAACAATTTCCTCCTCGTTCTGATCATTTAAACGGTATCCCGATTATTAACACGTTTAAAAATATATACTTTTAATATTCATAATTCTAATAATTAATATCTGAACGATTTATTTGGAGCTTTCGGTATTATAAACGTAATATTTTAATCCGTTTATATTTGACAGGCAAATAACATTTATTTATTTTAAGTGTGCTGAAGTTGAAACCTGTCTAAGTTGTCAAAGATGTCTACCTATTATTTATTATTATTATTATTATTATTATTATTATTATTATTAACTACAATATGGACGCCTAAAAGAACACACAGCTCCATCAACTTCCTGGTTTTCCATTACTCATTTTTCGAGGCAGGCCCATGATGTCATTTTAAGCTATTAGTCTCGACTTCTTCAGTTAGGCATAAAGAAGATAAAATGACCTGATTAGATTAGCTGTTTCTCTCAGTTGTGTGAAGTGCTTGGTTTCAACACCTTTATTGAGAAAGGACTTAGCTGCAGAGCTTTAAGTCAAACTTGAAGTATGACAGTTTAGTAATTTGACTATTGCTTCATGGAAGGAAAAGAGGAAATGAGATCCTAATTTGTTAAACAAAAAAACAATGGTGCCACTGAACGAGAGTAATAATTTTTTCTCTCTGTTTTTTTACTGTCTGGGGTAAAGGAAAGATCTTTCTACCTCATTTGATTAAGAGATTCTGGCACAGGTATAATAAACAGTGTAATGTTACTCTGTACATACAGTATGTGCAGTTATGTGACTGCCCATGGCCATGTTGATGTGAAACACTAACAAGGAATACTGAATGCTGCAGTGACTCATCACAAATGTGTGTGTAATATACAATGCCCTACTTGTCTGACTCCGTCCCTGATCTTCCCTGCACATGTTGAATTTTTGTAGTTAAACCTTCTACAAACCATTACGTTTCCAAATCTTTTCTCCCGTATGGAGAGTCAGTGAGCTGTGTGTCACACACAGACCCTATTTTAGATGAAAATGAATAATGGGTGTATTAGCACCACATACACCCAAAGAAAAGTGTGTGCTGTGTTTTATATTAGGAGGAGTTTCTTGGACACACCTTCAGGGGAAACCCCAGTCAGTGAGTTATGTAGGGATTCATCTATGACAGCAGCCTAACATAACAGCAGATAGGGCACTTTTATCTTGTGAACAAGCTTGGCAACATGCCACATCAAAATATTTAGTGTACATCACAGTGTTTTTGTGCTAATGTGTGATAACCATTACGTCAGAGTTTTGAATGACACACAGTCACATGAGACTGCGTCAGACTCTTGTGTGGATTATCACATTACAGTCATGCTTTTTTTCTGAATCCTCATCGTGTAATTGAGAATTTTAAAAATGACTATATTGTTCTTATACTCTATATAAAACATTCTTTATAATAGTAAATGGGACAAGATCATACTGCTGGTGTAAAATTCGCATAACCACATGCCATCAGGAGCAACAATAACATTTTACAATGTTTATATTACCAAATTGGAGTACAACGGGTGTATTTTATTATTGTAAATAATTATATACTTATGCTTTTTTTTTTTTAGTTAACTGGATGATGATGATCTGCTCATTTTTTTTAAATGAACAACCACAAGATTTTTTTTTCTCTTGGCTAAATATGAGTTCAAGTTGAAGAAAAAAACAATCCAATGAGCAACTTGTCCTTGCATAAAAGATTTGGGAGTTCAAACTCTAAAATACAGCTTGTGGCCTGGATTAAAAGTAGCTACATTTACATAGATAATACAATTGGGAATAAATTAGATAAAGCATCTTACTTACTTCTATGACAATGCATTTTTTCCATCATTAAGAAGAGTTTTTATTGTTTGGATTTATTTACACATACCCCTCCTCATTTCTTAAATAATTAAAAAAAATAAACTTTCCCCCCACAGGTACTATGATCAGCTATGTGCAGTTGAGCCTAAATTTCCTTTTCCCGAGGTAACTTTCATACATACATGTCCATGTGATTGCATGCGTGTTTCAATTACACATACAGACACATATATATATATATATATATATATAAAATATGATAGATAGAGATTTACATACATACTGTAATTCTTTGTATTTTTTTCCCAGCTGTGTCTAACATTTACATGGAAAGATGCTTTTGATAAAGGATCTCTATTTGGAGGCTCAGTTAAACTTGGTAAGTCTCACTGTGTCATTCAGGCTTAAATGCAGGAACCTCTTTGACATATAAATGTAGATGTTTTTCATAGAACAAGTGCCGCCAGTGCAGTTTTGACCTATTTTGGTTGTGGGTTGTTTTTTTTTAGCGTTGGCGAGTGTGGGCTATGAGAAAACATGTGTGTTGTTTAACATTGGGGCCCTCGCCAGTCAGATCGCATCTGAGCAGAACTTGGACAATGACGAGGGACTGAAAACTGCTGCCAAGTTCTACCAGGTGAGAGTCTCAGTTTACACAAACAAGCCAGCAGATTGTCCATTTCTTGAATAATTAAAGTGAATATTGAACAAAAGACTTCTGTATCTGAAACACTGTTACCTCTGTTTTTAGTTGGCATCTGGTGCATTTGCACACATAAAGGACACAGTGCTGTCTGCTCTCAATCGGGAGCCGACTATGGATATTTCTCCAGAGACAGTGGGAACACTCAGTCAAATCATGCTCAGCCAAGCACAAGAGGTTTTCGTCATCAAAGCTACCGCTGGTGTGTAACTGAAATGTAACCTCTCAGTATGGGAAATGTCATATTTGTTCATTTTATTAATCATTTATTGATGATTATTGTGCTATTATGCTTAGAATTCTGTATTTCTGTATAGTAAACCAGGATTATCTCAAATTATTGTTTGACTGAAAATGACTGCTACGTATTGTTTTATGAATTGCTCAACAGCACTGACACCTATAATATATTCTATATATTTTTTCTGTAGTAAACAGTAAAGTTGCTAACAAAGACTATGCATGTTGGTTCTTAGTGGGCATAAACTTTGTGTCTCTTGTAAAGATGCTCTGGCAGTTGATATAGAATACAGTTTGTCATTTTAAGACTTAAAAAAAACCCCTGAAAAGCTAAAGATGACCTGAAAACAAAAATTAAAAGTTCAGTGATCCAGTTTTCTTGTTTCTAAAGAAATAGTAATAAACGTAATAGTTTAGAAAGTAGATTTTACAAATGGTGGACAATTCTGTCCAGAGGCAAATCAAGCATTTGCAAATGTAATCTTTGTTTCACAGACAAATGTTGTATTTACGAAACGTGAAGATACAATTAATCAGTACAATAAATGTTTATATCAACTCTGTCCTACATTGTGCTTTAAAACCTTACTTGTTCTAAACTATAGATTACATGAATTTGGGTAAATAAAATAATGAACTTTGCACTGATCTGTAGGTTTTGTAACTTCTTTAATTTTTTTCACTTCTTTGATTTGCTTTACAGACAAGATGAAAGATGGCATCATTGCTAAGGTAGCCAATCAGACTGCAGATTTCTATGGTGATGCTTTCAAGCAGTGCCAGTACAAAGAGAACCTTCCCAAGGTATGTACAGAAGCAGATCTATCTGCCACTAGAGAGATATCAAGTAGGGGTTATGGTGAACACAATATATGTTAAGACTGACACAATGCATGCAGCCACAGTGGGTGCATGTCTCTAATGGCCATTAGTTAGTTTTCTTAGAAACACCCATGAACACTTTCAAGAATTTCAGTTTCTGCCTTTGTCTTTCCTCCCACTGATCTGTGAGTGTGAACGCTGCATGAGCGTTGTGTGAAGGTTTGGTTGATGTTTGCTGAAGGTTGCGTGCTGATTTGCTGTTCTGTTCTCTCTTTCTGCGCCCTGTGCTGTGTGTCTGTGCTCGTTTGTGGATGCTCGTGGTGTTTGTTCGTGGTTGCTGTGGTGTTTGTGGTTGCCTTTCCCTGGTCAGTATTTTTATTTCCAGGAAGTGCTTCCAGTTTTGGCTGCCAAGCACTGCATGATGCAAGCCACTGCAGAGCTCCATCAGTCAGCTATGGCCAAACAGAAGAAACATTTTGGAGAGGAGATCGCACGTCTTCAGGTGGGTGCTGTGTCGGAATTATAAATGATTTGACTGCTCCATGGGAATCCTAATCAAAATATAGTATATATCCTGATTTTGAATTTGGCATATTTTGTTTATTTGTAATGTTGTTGTTGTTTTTTGTGCAGCATGCCTCAGAGCTGGTTAAAACTATAGCCTCACGCTACGATGAGTATGTGAACGTTAAGGATCTCTCTGATAAGATCAACCGTGCTCTCACAGCTGCTAAGAAAGACAATGACTTTATCTACCACGATCGTGTACCTGAAGTGAAAGACCTGGAGCATATTGGCAAGGCAACCCTTGTCAAGGCAACTGCCATTCAAGTACCACTCAGCCAGAAGTTCTCGGGTAACTGACCAGTTCTTAACATGTTCCTAACTTTAACTTTAAGCAAACTTTGCAAATATGTAAGCTTGCATGCAGCATCAAATATACTCTTGCTTTTTTTACCCAGTGGTTGCTCATTCAAAAAGGCCCAACGGTTGCGGTTTCATATCTAACTGTTTATATCATCTAAGATTTTTTTTTGTATGTATGGTGGTGATGTGAAATTATACTGTGCATTGAATACAATTTGTGCTACCATTTTTCATCAGCAAGTCAATGTGGTAAATAGAATCAGAATCAGATTCAGGTTTATTGGCCAAGTGTGTT
Organism: Tachysurus fulvidraco; assembly: GCF_022655615.1. Lineage (NCBI taxonomy): Eukaryota > Metazoa > Chordata > Actinopteri > Siluriformes > Bagridae > Tachysurus > Tachysurus fulvidraco. The sequence continues at coordinate 11,688,853 of NC_062541.1, forward strand.
GACAAACACAAGGAATTTGGTTCCAGCTGTTTGTGACTCTCAAAAGTACTAACCATACAAGACGATGAAGACAATGGGATACAATATAGACAGGATTAGTATTAAATATGAATATACAATATGAACGATTAGTTATGTACATAAAGTGTGGGAGTGCAAATAACAGTATTGTGCAATATTATGCTTTTGTACAATATACAGCAGCAGTAGTGTGTGTAACGTATACGGATGATGTGATGAGTGACAGTCCTCATAATGCAGTACTTATAGATATGAAGCAGGGAATATAATTGTGGTGAGTTGTTAATCAGGGTGATTGTCTGGGCAAAGAAACTGTTCCTGTGTCTGGCAGTTTTGGTAAACAAAGTTCTGTAGCACCTGAGAGAAGGGAGGAACTAAAAGAGGTTGTGTCCAGGGTGTGAAGGGTCAGTAGTGATTTTTTTTTTAATCGTGCGTTTCTGCACTTCCACAAAATATAAACTAACAATGACGTAACTGACTTGACTTTATTATTTCTAGTAATTATTAAAGAAAAGTATTTCTTTTTTTTTAACTTAACGGTTACTGTGTTTAAAGTCCTTTATTTGTTATTCACTGAAATATGCTGGAGTTAATTAAAATTGTTCATGTCTGATTTTATTTGTGCAGATATTTTTGAGAAGATGGTGCCTATGTTAGTGCAGCAGTCTTTGAGCATATCCAATTCCAGAAAGGGTGAGCTGGTCAACAGACTTGTGGGCAGTCTGCGGGAGGCGACCAACCTCTGTAATGGGTGAGTCTAGAAGATATGCCTTTGGTTTGTCTTGTTTTTTTGTAATTTAATGTGTACAGCAAGCAGCTGAACACCAATGTTATTTTTTCACAATTCACACTGAATTGAGTTCTCTCTCTCTCTCTCTCTCACTCACTGTAATTTCTGAATTTGGTCAGTGATTTTGTACAACAGCAGTATGCTGTCCGCACTGTATATACAGTTATGAATCAGCTAACCATGGTATATCTGTTAACAAGTTGAGAATGATCATGAACACTGATGTGAAATATAAAAATGGTAGTGATTTTTGGAATTGTTTGATGATGATTATTTGATTGAAGTAGCTGTGTTTGATTTGTCAGGGTGTTGGCTTCACTTAACCTGCCAGCAGCGCTAGAGGATCTCTCCGGAGATTCAGTTCCCCAATCCATCCTGGAGAAGAGTCGTGCTGTGATCCAACAGGGAGGCCTGAACAGCATTGAGCAGCTGATCAAAGATCTGCCTGAACTGCTACTAAGAAACAGAGAAATACTGGATGAGGTTGGCTTATCTCACACACACTATCTATCCCCCCCCTTCTACATTTTCATATTGTTGTTATGAGTTGTGTGTATGAGACATGACAAAAATGATCAGTTCATAGTCATATGCTATTTTATTTTATTTATTTATTCATTTTCAACTTTTGTTCTTCTAGTCTCTCAAGATTTTGAATGATGAGGAGACAACCGACAATGAGCTCAGAGCTAAATTCAGCCAACGGTGGAACAGAACTCCATCTGGAGACCTATACAAATCCCTCAGAGCAGGTAGACACACAAGCAGGAAGATATGAGATTAACTTGGTCCAGCTTACTGTAGACACATGAGAAGACTGAATATCTTGTATTCCACATAAATTGACATACTGACATATAAATTGACATTGTTGTGTAAGTGCTACTGTGTGTGTGTGTCTGTGATTGTAGAGGGTGGAAATTTCCGAAACATCTTGGATAAGGCTGTGAATGCTGACCAGGTCGTAAAGGAGCGCTATAACACTCACTGTGAGATGATCGCACTGCTCTGCAAGCCAGAGGACCAGTTGTGCGCTGCCATTCCTTCAGCCAACCCTGCTAAGACCCTTCAGGGCAGTGAGGTAAAAGGCACAATGTTGGGAGATGCTAATAAAATAAGGCCAATGTTTCACTTGATAGTAAGCATTGGATGTGGCTTGATGACATTCACACACAGGAATGCATTCTATACTGTTTAGGTGGTAAACGTATTGAAGGCTCAGTTGGTCCAGCTTGACGAAATTAAACGGGATCGTGAGGTTCTGGAAGGAGAGATAAAGGCTGTGACCTTTGACATGACCACAAAGTTCCTGACTGCCTTGGTTCAGGATGGAGCCATTAATGAGGAGGCCCTTTCCACTGGAGAACTGGACACTCGCTACGGAGCATACACACAGCGTGTTCAGCAGAACCTCCGCTCCCAGGAGGAAATACTGGCCCAAGTACAGGTATAAGTTTTAGCAAGAATCTGGATCCAAAAAGAACTTTTTGTCTGTGTACTTTGTAAATTTATGGGATTGATTTTTGTTTTTGGTTTTTTTTCTTCTGTACTTCTATGTTTACTATCAGTGCATTAGTTGACTAGTAGTTGTAACGGAGCTTTCCTTTGATCTTTTTTAGACATCTCATCAGGAGTTTGCAGCACTCAAGCAGTCTAACGCTGAAGCAAGCCACAGGGAGGAAGTGTTAAAAAAACTAGCCTCAGCTCATGATAGCTACATTGAGATCAGCTCCAATCTCAAAGAGGGCACTAAGGTAACGCAAACATACAAAGTTTTTCTCATGACACAGTAAACATACACATCATGTGCACTGTAACATTATGAGCAGGATTTCTAACGTCTGTCTGAATAGTTAAATCAGGCTAGAATTAATAAACAGAGTTTTATTTAACTACTAGGCGAGGAGCAAATTGTCATTAATTTGAATCAAATAATTTTTCCATTTTTACAATTAAACTTTACCTGGATATGTAAATACCGCTTTGTATCCCTAGCCTATGAATTTACTTTAAGTGATAACTGAAATCTCTTGCTATGTTATTTTTAAGTCGAGTAACTTTTCTTCTTCTTCTTTTTCTATCAGTTCTACAATGATTTAACAGAAATCCTGCTGAAGTTCCAAAATAAGTGCAGTGACATTGTTTTTGCCCGCAAGACTGAGCGGGAAGAGCTTCTCAAGTAAGTGTGCTTGTGCTTGTGCGAGAGCATTCAACCAGGGTTATAGACATTGCAGATATCCTTTGAAAATGTAATTGTGTCCATTGTACTTAAATAAATAAAATCTTAAGTTTGCAAGCAAAGTACAAAAAGGTACATTTAGCTGCTCTCCTGTGTGCAAAATGTGTGTGTGTGTATATGTATATGTGTGTGTATATGTATGTATGTGTGTGTGTGTGTGTATATATATATATATATATATATATATATATATATATATATATATATATATATATATAAAATATAAAATGAAGTTAGAACTTTGAACCTTTTGTGCACTTACTGAAATGGGACACTTAAAAAAGCCAACAGGCATGCCAAATCTATTTTTTCTACACTAAATTACTGCCCAAAAGGCTAACAGGGATTTTAGCTGAGCAAAGATTTGAAAGTTTTTTGCATTTGATTAAATAAAGTGTTTCACGTGCATTAATGTTTTACTGACAGGGATTTGCAGCAGAGTATTGCTCGTGAACCAAGTGCGCCTTCTTTTAACGTCCCAGCTTACCAGTCCAATAACCCGGCCCCTGCTGCAGGAGGCCCCACTCCTGCTCCCCGGACCGTGTTTGTAAGTTTCCAGTTAGAGCTTTCATCCAATCAGATGATCAGTCAAATAATTTTTTTCTGGCTATGATATATGACATTTTCTGATGTTTATTACAGCCAGTGCAGCCTCAGGCTAAACCCCAGCCTCCAGCAAGACCTCCACCACCCACCTTTAATGCTGCCAGTAGCACCAGCTCAGAGCCTCAGAGCCAAGCTCCACCTTCTGTCAGCTCCAATCCCCCACCTGTGGCACCACCTTCTGCACCATCACAGGCTCAAGGACCACCCTACCCCACTTATCAGGGCTATCCAGGGTATATGTACATATATTCTCACTAACATAAGTCTCATATCCCAGAACTGTTAGAAATGCCCTGATTTATGAATAGTTACCTCTATTCTTATTGCTGATTCTATTTTGGTGTTTGAGGCTATTTTTATACACATATTGCATATCTTTGTCTACAGTGTAAAAAGAAAGAAAAGGAAAAATAAAAACTGGTTCAGGGAGAGTATTATATAAATGATCACATGGTCTCCAGTACGTTTCCTGGAATTGAGATAACTTGTCTTAAATGTGCAAGTGTGATTTAAATTAAAAACTAAGCAACTAGATAATTGCATTGTGATAAAATATAAAATACTTATATACGTAGCAGCTATATCAAACAGTCTTCTGAATGCACTGCTCATAATGTCCAGGGTTTCTTTTAACAATTCTTAGTAAGACATATGTAATATGTGATACTATACATAAAACCTCCAATGACTCTGTTTTTTCTTTCTTAAGGTTCTATCAAATGCCGCTAGCATATAACCAGTATGGATATGGGTATGGCATGCCCTACGTGCCCTTTCAAGCTCAGGGACAGGCTGCGTACCCTGGAGGTCCTCCTGTCCAACAGCCTTACCAGTATCCTCAACAGCCAACCCAGCAACAACCCTACTACCCTCAGCAGTAGGCAACATTCACCCTGGGCCCTCTGTGCCATGCTACCCCTGATATACTAGTACTCCTTCCTCTTACACTTAATCTATAACTCTTCACTGCTGCTCTCTGTCTCTAACACCTGACTTTCTGTGGGCAGAGATTAGAACACTAGAAGGACCAATGGGATTTGCCCTGAAAACGCATGCCCACTCTCTTTTAGGCTTCAGAGGGCTGCTGTGCTCTGCTTGAGAGCTTTCTGATTTTCCCACTCATACACAAAGTCAAGCTGCTGGCTGTCTGCCTGCTGCTGTGTATACCTTATTTTTGTAACAAATATTCAATAGAAATACAGGAGTTATGTAGACATTTTCGTACCAAGATGATGATAAAGATAATCATTAGGGGAAGAAATGATATTAGTGTAATTCTACTCTGTGTTTGTCACAATCAGCACTTTGGGATTGGAACAGTTTAATTAAACAGTGAATAACACCTAACATGTATCTGTTATTGGAAAAAAAAAACTTTTTGGTTCTCTTTTGTTCTTGTGTAATTAAAGTCTGACTGATACTAAAATGACGTTTACTTTCTTTCTCTGTGGAAGTTTAATTCTGGAAAAGCAATATTTGTTGTTGTTTTTTTCTCTGCACTATTATATTGAAGTTGTGTGTATCGGATTACAGCAACATTGGAATAAGGCTGGTTTTCAGAGTGGGATTAAAATACATGTACATATCTTTTTTTGTCCCTTTTTAGTACATTAACTTACAGAAGGATAAAGATATGAGGTAGCAGTAGCAAAGTTTTGTTTTAGAGATTCATTTTGAAATGATTTGTGCATTATACAGCATTCTAACAGTCTGTAGTTTATTTCAGAATTAAATATGGATGTCCATTTAAAGGTGTTCATTTAACATGTTAGTAAATTATCTGCTCAAGGGAAAATGTCTAGTCTGACCCCATTCTAAATGACCCCTTAAGAACTGTGAAGCATTTTTTAAGTTTGTACTTTGGTGATGCAGCTAAGGTGCATGAGGTGTGCATGTCCTCAATGGCACAAGTATGCCAAAGCAAACATTTGTGACAAATGTAAAGACTTCATCACATTCCACAGTGTGACTGTCATCATTTATTTATCATTATCATCATAGGAGATGATCTGTGACATTGACATTGAACATCATTCATTGTTTTATGTAAAAAAAAAAGAAAAAGTCTAGTCACTTGTCATTCCCTTCACCTTAAAAGAACCTTTACAACTTCACACCACTGGATCCACATGATCCACCATGTGAAGTTCCTTACCCCCATTTAACAGGATGTGTAGCTAGAGAAACATGTGTAATTGATTTGACTTTAAAAAAAAAAAAGGAAATTATGTTGCTGTTTGTTGATGATAATTTGTAATCCCAATTCTGCCTAATGATGCGTTGCTGGATGTAAGCTTTCGAAAATCCTTCTCTTCCACCAATTGAGCCAGCCACTATTAACTTTTTTCTTTTTTTGCCTCAGGAGATCGTTTAAATGTAAAATTATAAATGTAATATGTAAAAAGAGAATGTAAATTGATTTCTAAAATAAAGAAACTAGTAGGTGTACTGCAAGAGAATGGTCCTCACTCACTTTCAGTAACTTTCTCCTGAGCAGGGTTGTGGAGGATCTGGTGCCTTGGGATCCCATGAACACACCATGGACGACACCATTTTTCTTTTTCTTTTTTCTTCTTTCATTTATGCAACCATCAACACCATAAGCACAGACAGAAGAGATAGCGGAGGGGTGAAAAACTGGAACAAACTAAATATTGTGTAGCACTGATTCAAAACTCTTTAGCTATAACTGATTTTAAAGCGAATCACTGTTTTTGAAACATGATATTATCTGCATTATTTAGAAGATAGCCATATTGTCAGCAACTTTCCTGCATGTCTGTTTGGGTCCCTTCCTGTATTGAACATCAAGGCACCAGCTTATTTCCTGGTGACAAGGCTACTGACAGGACCCTGTATCAGTTACCGAAAGAGAAATACACACACAGGTGTTTAAATGAGCTGTCTTTCTCCATCATGCTTTCTGCTTACTGTAACTACTAGAGCTGGAATTCTCCATGGATCTGCTGAGAGATTTACTGAGGGATGCAGTGTATGCTCTGTGTGTGTGTGTGTGTGTGTGTGTGTGTGTGTGT
>NC_062541.1:11700543-11738043 GCF_022655615.1 Tachysurus fulvidraco
AAGGAAGGAGGAGATGGAGTGTCATGGCAGCCATTCAGTGGAGGAGGAGCAGGTGATGATGACTTGCTATGTTCTGATTATTCACAGTTGTCTGTGTGGCCTTACCCTGCCTGCTCAATTGTTCCTTTCCTCTAATAAACATTAGTTCATTCTTCATCTCCTCTCCTACACAGCAGAAGACGGATACACACCAAGGGCAGCTTAAAAGAAATCAGAAGGTAGGCAGACATTTGTAAATAAAATCTATGATGAAATCCTTTAAATAGGAAAGCCTGTCAGACAGAATGTAATGGATAGTACAATTATTGCACTTAATTCATTTTTAGTTTTTGAAACAGTTGCCTCACTCCTCCTTTTCCTTGTGAGTGAGGCATTTGCTTGTGCTTTAGGTATTCCAGGGGTCCAAATACATGCATTATAGGCATCTCTAAATTATCCATACTGTGTGAATGAGTGTGTGATTGTGCCCTTAGATGGATAGGATGTGGCACCAACAGGCTCCAGTTCCCCTTCATGTTCCTCTATACGATTGTCTTTGGAACGTGACATGAAGAAAACTGATGTAGAAAGTTACTTAGCACTTTACCAATATTCTGTTTCTATGTAAACCCAAGAAAGGAAGTGATGTGCATTATGGAAGATTAAAGTCTTGAATGAGCATAATTGCATATTTGTAAATAAAATTATGGCTGTTTGGTCTTGGTATATTTTACTTCAGGGCAAAGGGAAACTAATCAGAAGTGCAGCTGTGTGTGATGACGCTTCGCCCACTGAATCAAGCAACAAGGTGAGATTAAAAACACAGTACGTTCATCACTTATTCGAGCTTTCATGTTAGGGGGTCTTGCAGGTGTATGACTCTGACATACCAAGGATGTCTGATTCATGTTTTCTCTGAAAACCTGCACGCAAACCACAAACTCTACAGCAGACAGTTGACATGCTATGCTTGCCCGATGGGAAATAACCCAGTAGATACAGTAAAATAGTACACACCCCTCTAGTGTTAGTATCTATAGTGGCATAATGTTTTACAATACTATTTAGCAGCATATTTTCCTGGCTAATCTTTAAACCCCACTGTATGTAAATTATATTGTATATTAGAATGGTAGGTCACTGGTCCACCTGCATCACATTTGGTTGAACATGATCTTGTACTAGTGCTGACATCATAGTAACACACCAGCTACTGTGATGCTATGTGTAACCAGAGTGTTAGCGCTAGTAATAACACTTTGTGGTTGGATGTATCCTGTAGAGCTCTGAGGGTGAATGTTCACTGACAGCCATCACTGCAGTGTGTGAAGGAGAGCAACTGGATAAATGCAAGGACAGCAACACCATGAAAAAACCAAGCTTATCCAAAGGTCAATAATGTGTGTGTGTTTGTGTACATGAAAGAGAGTGATCATTTTTATTGATTTGATTTCAGTTTACATTGCCTGGATTCACATGGTGTCACATGAGTGTAAATGAATTGTACTTGAATGTGTTTCAGAATCAAGTCTTGAGTATACAGACTCAACCGGCATTGATCTAGAAGAGTTTCTGATTACTACTCTAAAGAGCAGTCCCAGGTAGTGTTTGTGTGTGTGTGTGTGTGTGTGTGTGTGTGTGTGTGTGTGTGTGTGTGTGTGTGTGTGTGTGTGTGTGTGTGTGTGTTTGTGCATTTGTGTGTCCAGTGACAGTTAACACAGATGTAGGTTTTGTTGTTTTTTTCCCCTTCATATCAAAAAACTTTTTTCTGGACTGCAGGGACAGATTGATGCTGCTGAAACTGGAGCAAGACATGACTGATTTTATGACAGACAACTGGTAAGACTGTGCTGGTTTTCTACAATATAATACACTATATATATACTGTATATTTAAATAAATATCATGATTTTCTGTTGCAGCCTTTATAAGAAGTTTCCTCAGATGTCATCCTATCACAGGATGCTGGTTCACAGAGTTGCAGCATATTTTGGGCTAGAACACAACGTGGATCACAGTGGAAAAGCTGTCATTATCAACAAAGCCAGCAACTCCAGGATGTGTGTTTACTAGATGTGTTTGCTGGTTTATTTCAATGTAAATTTGAGTGTTTATAATGAATATATTGATGTGTGATTTTTTTTTTTACAGACCAGAGCAGCGGTTTGCTGAACATGTCCAGGAGGAGAGAAGTGAAGAAAAAAGGTCAATACTAAAGAGAGACAACAGCCAGGAGAAAGACGACAGTCAGGTGCACAAACACACTCACACACACACTCACACACACTCTCTCTCTCTTTCACACACAAAAAACACACAAAAACAACCACACACACACACACACACACACACATACACACTCACACAAACACACACACATACACATGCACACAAACACACACAAACACACACACATGTTTTTATCAAAATGATCTCAAGCGTTTAATGAGAGGCCCAGGCAGAAGTAGAAGAACTTCACACCAACCAAGACCAGGCTGCTGCCTTCCTTCTTCTGTGAAAAGTTGCACTTGAAAACACCACAAACTGGTTGCTGATGTGCAAATCCTTTGTGAAGGTAAAAGTAAAATTGTAATGAATAAAGAGTAATAGGCCATGATGTTATAGGAAAATAACAAGTGGTGGGGTGTTTCATAGCTGATTATATTTTATTCATCGCTTTTAAGGTTTTGTACATCCATGAAAAACATTATAACAACTTTAACCAGCCGTTCTCACAGCATCTCTATTTTTCTCTCTCTCTCTCTGAAGTTAATGAGACAGAAAATGCAGCTTTTCTTATTACCAAGAGAAAACGTTTCCTGGGGAAGAATTTATTACAAAGCACTGAAAAACAAATACAACAAATATATGACATGTTATAATTCATTACAAAAGGCTTTGCTATTTCAACAATCAGCAATGAATTTCAACCGATTTTTTAAAAATCGAATTATTATTAAATTATTAATAATCTGTAGTCCCTGTGAATGTGTCATGGGATAATAATTGTACTAAATAGTGTGTAAAATTGCATATAGTGTGTAAAAGTATTAACCCTCCAGTTGTCCTTGGGCTCAGTTTCACCCACTTCCCTGTTTAAGGATAGTGCCGAGCTAACACGCGTGAACACAAAACAAAAACAAAGGCACATGGTACAAGACACAAAAACTGCCAGAATGTCTCCCTAGTGTCCAGGCAGGGAATAGTCCCAGCCATTCTTTACAAATGTGCCAAACTATGGGCGATGTTTGGCCACCAGCACTCAAAGGCATCCCACTGCTAACAGTCAGCTCTGTGTGCTACTAGTTCTAGACTCTGATGGTTGTATTTTGGTGTATTTTATAGCTGAGGAAGCCACAGCTGATGGAGCAAATGAAGAGTAAATCATTTGAGGAGAGAGAAGAAGAGTATCAGAAAGTTAGAGAGAGAATCTTCTCTCAGGATGTGAGTGATAAATATCAAATATACTTAAACTTCACATCACAAAGTACACAACATTCTTAAAAATATCCTTTCTGCCTTTCAGTCATCCTGTCCTGTTCAGAGTGTTTACATTGAGACCAGGTGAATGTTGATTACTAACCTATATAAATGTTATTTGACTTTTTACTCTTACTACTACTGTTTTATTTTTCCATTATTAACAGGAACTTTATTATTAACAAGGAGGTGAAATGTTAGTTGAAACCGTGCAACAGTGTCACAGTCAAAGCACAGATATCTAATGTTACACTCTCACTCTCTCCTGCACGCTTTGTCTTTCTTCCAATATCTGCAGAGGTCCAGAGGACTGCTTTAATATGCACAGTGAGACTCAAAGGAGGAGACAGCTCTTTAGGTTAGTGTGAGAGACACAAAACTCCTTTGGACGGATGAGACATTTTACAGTCCGCAATTTCTGGTGTACAAACAGAGAACAGCCTTGAATTATTTATGTCACATATGGTTCAAATATCTGATTTCCTGCCCAATCCCAAAAACATACCAGTTGCTAATTTGCCCTGTGCGTGAATATGTGTGTGTGTGTATGTGTGTGTGTGTGTGTGTGTGTGTGTGTGTGTGTGTGATGCCATGGACTGGCATCCCATCCAGAGTTCATTGTCATTGTAATGATGATGGTTTTTTTTTTTTCTAAGTTTCATGGTTTCTGTCTAAATGTTTCCATCAAAGAGCAGTCCAAAATATCTAAAACTGAGATTATCAGGTTGTTACATGATAAGCTCGACAACCTAGTAGTGATATTACTTGAGAATAAATTGTTTATTTGAATTTATTATTTTTAACGAATCAGCCAAACAGGTTAATAAGTCCATCTAGTAGCATAACCTTTGTGTGTTTGTGTACAGAGGTACCAGGAACGGTTCAGGTCAGCTGTCAGGCAGCAGCTTTGAGATGGACTGTCACTGGAATGACCCTCGACCCTGGAGCAGCACCGATTCTGACAGTTCCACCTGGAGCTCCAAACCCACACAATCGCTCCCAGACAACAATTCCAAACTCTGCAAGCCAGGTACAAGGGAACTAAATAAACATATAATAATAGTATAATAATTCAGTATGGGGGCACGGTGGCTTAGTGGTTAGCACGTTCACCTCACACCTCCAGGGTTGGGGGTTCGATTCACGCCTCCGCCTTGTGTGTGTGGAGTTTGCATGTTCTCCCCGTGTCTCGTTGGTTTCCTCCGGGTACTCCAGTTTCCTCCCCCGGTCCAAAGACATGCATGGTAGGTTGATTGGCATCTCTGGAAAATTGTCTGTAGTGTGTGTGTGTGTGTGCCCTGCGATGGGTTGGCACTCCGTCCAGGGTGTATCCTGCCTTGATGCCCAATGATGCCTGAGATAGGCACAGGCTCCCCGTGACCCGAGACGTTCGGATAAGCTGTAGAAAATGAATGAATGTTATATTTTTTATTTTACTTTATTTCTTATTGTTCCAGTGACAGAGACAGCAACCAGTAACAGTTCAGCGTTTGTTCTGGTGCCAGCAGAGTCCTCTATTCTTCCTGGGACTATCCTACTCAACCCAAACACAGGTATACAACCTTACACTATACAAACACACTTCTACATAAATATCAGTGATGCACAGTGAATGACTGTGCATGTGCCTGATATGTTAGGACAGCCATATTTGAATCCTGATGGAACTCCAGCTGTTTACAATCCACCAGTGAGCCAGCAGACGCTGAGCAATCAGCTAAACCCAGTGCAGTCACAGGCCCAACCGCCTCCCCAACCACACCAGCCAGCAGTGATGAGCCACTCTCTTCCACAGGTAGAAAGAGCATGTGAAATTCACAGTCACTTTATTAGGAACATTTATATGTCTGCTCATGGATGTGATTATATGGCTGCAGTGCAGAACATCAAATTATAAAGATACAAGCCAAGCGCTTTTAGTTAATGTTTACGTCATACATCAGAATTGGGTAAAATTTTTATCCTGTTGGATATTTGTCAGTATTTCAAAAAGAACTGACCCTTTCTCTCCTCTTACCCCCCCCCCCCCCCAATTCTGACATTTTATGTTTAGATTAACAGAAACTCTTCCCCATATCTTTAGGATTTATACATTACTCTGTTGCCATATTACTGCCTAATTCCACTATTACATTAATTAGGCAGATGTAAAGATATACTTAATAAAGTGGCTAGTATGGTGCACATAACAGCAGTTGAAAAGTGTACTATAAATGTCTCTGATGCCCTCTAGCTAGTGAACTACAACTACAATGTCTAACTATTCCCACTATCATTTTAGTGAATATTTATATCTATCGAGTTACATTCCACACCTTTATTTTTCAGCAGTAGCTTTTTAAGATTTCTCTTTATGTAATATTTCTTCCTTGTAGATAAATGTGTTTTATTGTAGTTGATTACGGATGAAGTGGTGATGGACACATATGTTGAGTTAACCAGCACAGGACAGTAATATGGCATAGGTTCCCCCAATATTTGTGTAAAACTCTTGGGTCAAATATGGAACTTAAAAAGGATGAAATATTTTTAGATATTCCTGAACATGAACTCCATCTCACTCTGTCCCACAGGTTCAGTATTCTTCTATGACGTACCTTCCTCCACAGTACCACACTCCAGAGCAGAGTGTAAGTGCCCAAGCCTTAGTGTCTGCATCTGTACATATTTGCAATGAGCATTATGAACTCTGATGCTCATTATTGATGTATTATAATGAACAGAAAAGATGTTCTCTTCACAGAGGGAAGACCTTTCATCTCAATTCAGTAACATGGCTGTGAGCCATCAGTCTGTAGGTGAAACATCAGACGTGTCCACCTACTACGTGCAGGGAGCTCCGCCCACACACGGCTACTCACAACCCCAACAGAATTATGCACCACCCTACCCTGCAGATACCTATATGAGCTCAGGAATGCCACTGGCTATGCCTACAGCCCAACCCACTCAGCTCTGTGGTCACCAGAGCAATCAGGTGCTCATCATATTAGAATACATGTCCTCCATATTATAAATACACAGAATTTCCGAGGTTTTTTTTCGATTTCTCCATGTATGCTTATTGTGTATCTACACTCTTTAGCCTGACTGTAAGCTCTTGCTATGCATCAGCCAATTAATGAAAAGATGCCACTATTAATTAGATATTATTTGGGTGAATGATTAGGCTCAGCAACACTGACATGATAATAACATTAAAGAAAGTGCAGCAGTGGTGATTGAGCAATACTGCTAAGGTTTATTAACACCTTTATAGCACAGTAGCTGGGTCAAGAAACAGTCCAATAATCGAACATATACAACAGTAGTCCTAGTAGACAATTAACTAGAAGACAATTAACACAAATGCACAATGAATAATGAGTTACAGTTTCTAGCTCTATGGCTACAAATGTGAAAATAGGATCTTTATGATCTACATATACACTATGTTAGAAATCACTGATACACTCATGAGTGTCACTATGCTGAGAATGATCCACCATCCACAAAATATGTAGACAATAGTGGTCTTGTGGTCATACAAATCATCTGAGACAGCAGCAGATTGTATTCATCTACAGTCATTTACAGTCAGTAATTAAAAATATCTAGTTCTACAGCACATTTACGTCTAAAATGGCCAAAGAGTGTAGCAACAAGCTAAATGCACCTTAAAAACTGTCTGTTCAGTGCATATCAAGTGTCATTATGATATTCTTTTTCTCCAAGGTCCCCATGTATAGTTACCCTGCTCAGTGTGCCAACACATCTCAGCAATATGGACCGGCCAGTTACAACACACAGACAGGTACAGGTAGGTTTGTGTTACGGTAGGCCAGGAGCTGCAGTAAACCTTACTGTTCAGCTTGCACAATATTATTAGTCATTAATAAATTTAGCTAATCATTTTACTTCTATAAATAACATTACTCTTTAAAGAAGTCTGTATTACATCACCACTGAAATGTATTATTATTATTATTATTATTTTATTTTTATTATTATTATTATTTTATTATTAATAATAATAATATACCATTATATTATTTACACTTGTATCTAATAATAAGTAACTTTGTATTTACAACCTTTTAACTCAAATTCTTTTCTCATCTTGTATTAATCTATCACAACATATTTGCAACTTTCACAAAGACTTTGGACATTTGTTAATACATACAAAGCCAAGACACAGTTTAGTGCAAGTGAAACCTTGCCAGAGGAGGGCAGTAGACAGCCACTGCTCAATTAACTTAGAAACTTTGCCCATCCTCATTTGCCTTCTCTTAGGATACACTGCTCTTTTAACAAGCCAGCAACAAGCTTACTCCAACATGGTGGGAGCTCCACCTGTGTTACCTCAAACACAGAAAAGCATCATGGGCTCCTATTCTTCCACCTCATCCTATCAGGTGAGCATATAAATATCAGGCTGGTGTGTAATTACCAGATATTATAGAATAAGCTACACATACAAATCATGTCTCGTTTCTCTTTCCAAGATGGTTCCACCGTTGCAGTCCTACCCCTCGACAGTGCTGGTCTCCAGGCAGACTGGGCAGAATCAGAGTGCAGGGCTGCCAGCTGGAGTGCCAGTTTACTGCAGCCCTGTGAATCATTCTCCACCTCCACCTCTCAGTGTGGGCAACCCCTGCCAATCAGGCAGCTACAGAAACACATGCAATAGAACCCAGAACCAGTGTTGGTACTAACACACACACACACACACACACACACACACACACACACACACACACACACACACACGCACACACACACACACGCACACACACACAGTAGCACAGTCTGAGGGGGGTAGAAGAACCAAGGTGCAGAACTGTAGCCATGTATTCACAGGCTACACACTATAGTGTTTGTGTCAGTATTTATCACTCGAATGCACAACATTCAGAGCAGCAGCAACAGACGTCCAGCCTCGTCTGTTTTCCGTGTACCGTTTTACCTAAAATTTTCTTTTACATGCACTGATGTATGTGTGAATATTTTCTGCCACTTGCATTAGAACTGCTGGGTTTATTTGCATTATGTCTACTAGTGCAATGTACTATAAATAGAGTGTGTATTAATATTTTAACAAGATAGTAATTGCATATTATGAATAAAACTAATTTTTACTTCCCCATGAAATACAAATTGTTCAGAAATGTTCACTTTAACACTAAAACATCTCTCATCAATCATGCAACCTGGATTTAAATAAGTGAATTCAGTACATTCCAGCACCCATCTGAAGGGACACAGAGCTGATTGAAAGCTTCTGCTGCCTCCTCCCACAGTCCCAATCATTCAGAGATAATAATGTCCAAATCTGTATTAAATACAGGTTCACAAAACCAGAGACCAAGGATGGAAGTTGAACTCGGAGACCAAGAACGACCATATGATCTCCTAAAACAGGTCTAAATCAAACCAGCAATGAAATCAAATTCCACCCATACTCATCACTAGTAGAGTGATGAGTATGGGTGGAATTCAGTGAGTATATCACTGAAAGAAATCAAACACAAACAAAAATGCAGCTTTATTAAGGCTTTTTACTGATTAGAGAAAGGAGAAACAGCTGCCAAAATTATATCTTCACAAAACATTGCCTTTAAACCCAACAAGTTAATCTCAATATTCAAGTTGTCTCAAATATTCAAAAATACTCGTTTGAATAAATGTATCTAATATAATACAATTTATCTGAAACATTCTATTTGATTAAAAAAAAACATTTTTATAAGAGCCATGTTTAAGTATACTATTTTAACAACTGATTTACAGTATATTCAAATGCTAAAGTTATAATCTGAATTACAGCATATGGTCATTTTATCGAAATGTTTTATAACTGCAGAAAAAAAGTTTTTTTTATAGTAAAAAGAATCTGAGCCGATTTAGTTTCTTGCTGATTAAGTGATTAAGGCCCAATATCCTTTTGTGTGTCTTTAATTAAATAATTAATCTTGGGAACAGTGGAGGATAGACACTGAATGGGACACCAGTCCATCACAACCCTTCAAACCTACTACAGTTTATGAGAGGAGAAATATACCTTTTCATAGCATTATAAACAGTTCAGAAATTCATGGACAGCCCACTCAAGGTGCATGCATCTATGGTTTGTTATACTTTTAACTCCTCTCAAACACTTACCCTAGTGTATTCTTATTTATTTATTTATTTATTTATTTATTTATTTATTTATTTATTTTAGGATTGATGGTATGTTCAAGTAAATATTATAGAAGTGAAGTCCGTTATTTGTACAACCAAATCAGTGAGCAGACTTTTAGTTTCGATGAGCTTTAATAGAAAGGCACAAATACAGGCAGAGTGTAATGTGAGAATTAAAAGCTTTTTCAATACAGAAACAGGTTCCAACTAGACTCTTCGATATCAAACACACTGTCTAGATCAGCTTCACTTTTTCTGCCCCTCAAGAATTCAAGTATGTCAAATCAGATCAGTTACAGTCAAGTTCAACAACACAGGGATGTGATTAGACCCTGTCTGGCTCTATGATGTGTGTGGGTGGGTTTAGGTAAGGGGTTTCTACGGTGAGTAGATTCTTTGTTGCTAACTGTAATGCATTTGGGTATAAAGTAATAACAGTGGATTAACTGGTGCTGCTAAATTGGCTGTACAGGGGTGTGTGTGAGAGAAAAATCTGAAATGACAAATCAGACTCTAAATAAGATATAAAGCTAAGATTCACAGGTTCTTAAATAAAAATTGTGTTAAAAATATCAAACTTAAGTTAGTTTACAAGATTATAATGCTACTGGGATAAACGTGTGTGCTCCTAAGAACACACCAAGAAGAAACTAAAAACATGCAAACTCCACTGTTCTGCCTTCAGAGGTCAGCAGCCATTTTGTTCACACTACCTGATCTGCTGTACCTCAAGTAAAATGTCTCCCTTCACTTACAAAAATACATTTAAAGCAAGTGCAGCCTATTTTCTGCTGAGATTTGTGTGTGCGCACATGTAAGCCTTAAGAGAAGGGTTCTGAGCAGAAGAGAACCACTGCATGGAGACACACACACACACACACACACACACACACACACACACACACACACACACAAACGCATACAGTACCACAGGATGTCTTAAGTAACACTGCCTAAACTTCAGGCTGTTTAAAAACATTATTAAATCCAGTGCTTTCTGGATTACGTCTCAAGCATGCCTTTCTCACAGTCACAAGAGTATCCACACACACACACACACACACACACACACACGCACACACACACACGCGCACACACACACGCGCACACACACACACACACACACACATGCTGAGATAGTAGAATTGCCTGTAGTGCTTTAATTAGGTTATCTTGCGCATTCATACTCATTCATACTTACATGCATGCACACACTCTCACACATACATTATGAAGATGGTGTTCAGTCAGGACTGTCCTGGTTTTTTTTTTTTTTTTAACTAGCGACAGATGGTCTGATTGATGAACAGACACTCATGTTGGACCGTATAGATCAGAAATTATTTCCAATAACCACATACTTGCACACACAAACAAACACAGGCGACTGCATGTCGTATAGGCCATCTTTAATATAGCTGGCTCTCTCATCCTTGTTCTTGTCGAGGTATGTGTGGTTCAGGGTCACTTCACCTTTCATCTCCTTCCCTGCCTCCTTTGACTTCCAAAGCTTCTCTGTTCTTCACCTATTTCTGGATCTGAAAGATGAAGAGGCGCAGATTGATGTTTTTGGCAGCCAGCAGCTTGTTGCACTCGACACTGTCGGTGATGGGCAGCGGCACGTACTCTGTCTCGTTGGCGTCGTTGGAGAAGACGTGGTGCTGGATGACAGGTTTGATCTTCACGTCGTCATACGGGCCCTTAAGCAGCAGGAAGGAACACTCTAGCGTTGAGTTTACTTTGCTCTTCAGGATTAGCTGGAAGGAGAGTGTGCGCTTACAGGAAAGGTTGGGGTTACGCTCTGAGTCGTTGACACGTGCCTTCAGTACCCATGTCTGGTTGAGCACGGTGAAGCGTGGCGTCTCGTAGTACAGCCGGGTAATGAAGTCATCTGTGCGGTACGGCCGAAATTGAACCTCTATACTCAGACAAAGTGAAGGGTGAAAGTCAGTATTCCATATTATTATGTTCATTTATCTGACACTATTATAAACGAGCCTTCTCAAATGTTCTTAAACCGAAGCAGTAAATGAGCTTCATTAGAGCTGTTATTAGAGATCTCATAATAAAAGTAATAAAAGGTCAAATATATTGTTTTTACATCTGTAGCAATCCTACCATTTCAAGGCTATAACAGAAAGTTCTTCCCTATTATGCAATGCATTATTCTTTTCATATCCTCACATTTGCATATCCTCATTTCTTTTCCAGCCCAAAATATCCACCAGCTGAAACCTCTACCTTAAAAGGTAACCTATAAGGTGTATGTAGCTTTACAAAGTGGTAGAGAACACTAGTGATCTTGTCGTTTAAATTCAGGGCTTTCAAACATTTAAGTATGTTCATACAGTATCTCACAGAAGTAAGTACACCCCTCACATTTTTGTAAATATTTTATTACATATTTTCATGTGACAACACTGAAGAAATGACACGTTACTACAATGTAAAGTAGTGAGTGTAAAGCTTGTAGAACAGTGTACATTTGCTGTCCCATCAAAATAACTCAACACACAGCCATTAATGTCCAAACCACTGGCCACAAAAGTGAGTACACCCCTAAGTGAAAATGTCCAAATTGGACTCAATTATCCATTTTCTCTCCCCGGTGTCATGTGACTCGTTAGTGTTACAAGATCTCAGGTGTGAATGGGGAGCAGGTGTGTTCAATTTGGTGTTATCGTCTCACTCTCTCATACTGGTCACTGGAAGTTCAACATGGCACCTCATGGCAAAGAATCCTCAGAGAATCTGAAAAAGGAATTGTTGCTCTACATAAAGATGGTGTAGGCTATAAGAGGATCAAGCCAAGACCCTGAAACTGAGCTGCAGCACGGTGGCCAAGACCATACAGTGGTTTGTTTAACAGGACAGGTTCCACTCAGAACACACCATGGTCGACCAAAAGAAGGTGAGTGCATGTGGTCAGTGTCATATCCAGAGGTTGTGTTTGGGAAATAGATGTATGAATGCTGCCAACATTGCTGCAGAGGTTGAAGGGGTGGGAGGTCAGCCTGTCAGGGGTGGGAGGTCAGCCTGCACACTGCATCAAATTGGTCTGCATGGCTGTCGTCCCAGATGGAAGCCTCTTCTAAAGATGATGCTCAAGAAAACCCGCAGTTTGCTGAAGACAAGCAGACTAAGGACATGGATTACTAGAACCATGTCCTGTGGTCTGATGAGACCAAGATAAACGTATTTGGTTCAGATGGTGTCAAGTGTGTGTGGTGGCAACCAGGAGAGGAGTATAAAGACTAGTGTGTCTTGCCTACTGTCAAGCATGTTGGTGGGAGTGTCATGATCTGGGGCTGCATGAGTGCTGCCTGCACTGGGGAGCTACAGTTCATTGATGGAACCATGAATGCCAACATGTACTGTGACATACTGAAGCAGTGCATGATCCCCCCTGTTTGGAGACTGGGCTGCAGGACAGTATTCCAACATGATAACAACCCCAAACACACCTCCAAGATGACCACTGCCTTGCTAAAGAAGCTGAGGGTAAAGGTGATGGACTGGCCAAGCATCTCTCCAGACCTAAACCGTCTGTGGTTCATCCTCAAACGGAAGGTGGAGAAGTGCAAGGTCTCTAACATCCACCAGC
Source organism: Tachysurus fulvidraco (assembly GCF_022655615.1). NCBI lineage: Eukaryota > Metazoa > Chordata > Actinopteri > Siluriformes > Bagridae > Tachysurus > Tachysurus fulvidraco. The sequence goes on from NC_062541.1 coordinate 11,713,772, forward strand.
TCTATGATGTCGTCATGGAAGAGTGAAAGAGGACTCCAGTGGCAAACTGTGACGCTCTGGTGAACTACATGCCCAAGAGGGTCACACAATTTGCCCAATTTGGACATTTTCACTTAGGGGTGTACTCACTTTTGTGGCCAGCGGTTTGGACATTAATGGCTGTGTGTTGAGTTATTTTGATGGGACAGCAAATGTACACTGTTCTACAAGCTTTGCACTCACTACTTTACATTGTAGTGTCATTTCTTCAGTGTTGTCACATGAAAATATGTAATAAAATATTTACAAAAATGTGAGGGGTGTACTTACTTCTGTGAGATACTGTATGTTATAAAGTACAATAAAGGCTGAGTGTAGCCACAAAAGCTTGTAAGGTTACATGGAAATTATTTAAATTCTGTATGCAAAGCAAATATGATAAACCATTTTTATGAAGGGTTTTTGGTAATTGAAAAACAAGGTGTTTAACAGGACATAAAACACAATGTGGCATGCCGTTATAAGAAAAGAATCATACAATGGAGTGAGGTAATGTGGCCTGACATGAAGCAGTGTTACTGTTCATTTCTTTTTTTACTAACATTGTAGGGAAAGAGCACTAACATAATCCTATCATTTGAATTTGAACTGCCACTTGTGCTCTTATAGAGAATGAATCAGCAGCTTCTGGCCAATCAAACGGCACTATTTTATAAACTACATGATGTTTAAGAAGAAATGTTCTTATAATTTCAAGCTTTAGTGTAACTGTTGTATCTTGTGTACGAGTTTGTACCTGTGAAGCCGATCTTCTCGAAGCTGAGCAGGCTGAAGATGCTGTTATAGAGCTGTAGCTCTCGGCGATGGCTCTGATCCATCTCATCCAGGATGCCCATCAACTCAATGCCAGTTTTAGAAGGGTGGCAGCAGTCAACCTCGTGGGCAGTGAGCTCATGGTATGGCCCCTGCCACGGACATCCGATCCGCTTGTATTTACATTGCGTAAGCCTATAAGAAATCAGAGATGCCACACTAGCAACACAGAAAATGAATCACATGATTCAGAGGTGCTGTAATTAGAGCAGGGCTAGGCAGAGTGCTGAATTGTGTGTTTCAGTGAGACACACTTGAGTGAGGATGTGTTTCTGTGTACCTGTCCTGGCATTCTTCTGACTGATGGTGGTCCAGGCTGGAGCGGGGGAACTGTTTGAGGCAATAACTGCAGTCTGAGGGCAGTTCACTCACAGCTTTCTCTACCGCCAGGTTCCTGCAGCACAGGCTCTTGCTGATCTCACAGCGACAGTTCGGGCACGTGGCCTGCTCTTCCTTCAGTCGTGCATCCGCCAGCAGGTGGATGAAGCAGCCAGCACACATCAGGTGCCCGTTTGTACACTGACATGAAAACATTCTTTAATCAAAAGACCGCAATCAGTGCAACCTATGGGTTCAGTTCTGATAGGTACAAACTATTGATCAATTTTGTTGTTTGACCATTTTGCAGAGGCTAAATGACATGACTTTATACCAAATACTGCACAAATTTATAGAATATAAGTAGTAGAAAAAGTTTAGCTGACGAGAGCCGTAAAGGAATATTTTTAACAGTTCAGACAGTTCTTGTGGGCATTATGCAACAACATTTCAGCAAATCCCAATAAAATTACCCAAACTTGTTAGCTTGTTTATGAGACATGAAAACAGGAAATCTAAAGAGGAACAACAAACAAGAAGAGGAAGAAAAGAAGAAACAAGACAGCTGGAGAAATCGAAGCTCAGTTAGCAGCATAATGGCAATAATTTAAACCTTGTAGATTTTGTGATTTTCACATCAGGTTTTATACAGTTAGCTAAACATTAGCTAAGCTATGGTTTTTGGGCTCATACAGCATTTTCTGCCTAGCAATCTAATGCTTGCTCATGACTTTTGGAGCCTAACTACAGATAGTCTACACCTAGTCTAAAGCTTGGATTAGACATATTATTTGTTGTACTAGAAACTGGGGTTGTCTGAACTAGCCATAACATTTACATTAATAAACATAATATAAGTGTTATTGCTATTTATTACAATATATGTATAATTGTTAAATTAGTCAATCAAATAAATAAAGAAATGTATCTCTGTCTATAAGAAATATATTTCTTGCTAAAACAAAAATGCACAAAAAAAGCATTTATTGATTTATTTATTTTTGACGGGTTTCAACATAGTATTTAACATGACATCTGCATTGTTGACATCATCACACTACAGACTTGTCCTTAACTCTAGTTAGTATTTTTTACAAGGATCAGACTTAATCATCTTTATTTTTCATTGTATTTTAGTTCTCAACAGAGTAAAAAAGTAATTGTTTAACGCTCTAATAAATGATACAAAGACAATAAACTGATCATACATAAATATAAAAGCCTACATATAAAAACAAACATAAAAACACTTATGAACAAAAATTGTTTTTATGCTTTTATTTTGAAAATAATTTTACAAATTTCATCCGAGTAGATAAAATAGAATACTGCGAAAGCAAATAAAAAGTCTATAATGTTAATGTTTCAATGTTATTAAACATCTGATTAATTTTGGTAGTGATAAAACACTGATAATAAAATCCGTCAAAAATACAAAGGATCACAAACCTTGGAATGTGTTGCACATAGTTTACAGAGAATAAAAGTACACTTGAGTGTTTTAAACAAAGATTGCATTTTGAAACTTTGGGCATTCCGGCACTTAACAGCACACTGTAAAACGGAGCCCTGACGTCAGTAACTTGGGAAAACAGAACCACTGTGGTGTTAGTAGGTGTGCAGTTGTGTTTAAAGTGTTTAACACCTGTGTTTTTGAACACTTGTTTAAGAATGTCCTAATATAAAGGAATACAGAAGGAACATTCTTGGGGGAGGGGTACCTAAGACCTCCTCACTGATTGGCTTAAGGGGATCATGTGATGCTGAATTGCCATGTTTACCCCTGGGCTGAACAGCTGGTCAGGTCAGAGCCGTGCTGCCAGGTTCTCAATTTTCCTACTCAGCGGATCATGTAAACTGCTGCCATGTTTTTGGGATATAATTGAATTCACATTTCTAAACCTACACACCTTAAATTCCCCAGTAAACTGTTGTACTCTTATTCCTAACTGAACTTTATTCATGACAATATGAAAATGGTAAAATAACTTTTTATGAGGTTATAAATAGAAATATAACATTCAATTCAGAATAATTATAACCATATTATAGATTGTACATTACAGTATATTTTGCAGTGACATTCATTATGGACATTAAAACCTGTGCATAGTTATGAGCTTTGAAATTGGGTAGTTTTTGGGCCGTTTTAATCACCCACACCTGGCAACCTGGTCACAGTTACACATCCTTAGACAGGACAAATCACTAAGCTACATGAACAAATAAAGAAAGTATTTTGTGCGTACACGTGTGTGAGTCTGTCTTTGAAAGACATCAACAGGTCAGACTACCCTAAAGGTCATAGAATTAGAATCAGAATCAGAATCAGAATCAGGTTTATTGGCCAAGTGTGTTGACACACAAGGAATTTGGATTCCTCTGTTAATGACTCTCAAAGGTACAGACATAAAAACAGTTAATGTAAAAAAAAAAAAAAACCCACCCAAATAAATAACAACCTAAGGCCTAAGAGGACCCTATGGAAGGATATCTGTCCAAGAGAATGAAGTGTCCTTGGCAGAGATCCCAGTGCAATAACCTGTTACAGGGCCCACAATTCCTCTGGTTGCCTGTATTGCTTTATTGCACATGTGCGAAAATGATGGTGTAATAATAACGGTATAACTGTGTCAGTAATCACCTGGTAAACCGAGGCTTTGGGTAGGTCCAGGCACACGGTGCAGCACAACACGGAATAAAGCCGCTCCTCCAGTTTACCCGCTTCACCTTCCTGCAGCCTCACGCGCTTTTTCGGCGGTGCGTCCGGATCTGTCTCCGGACCAGAAACAGAAGCGGAACCTTCTCTCCGAACCCCTGATTCGTCCTGAATAACGGATAAACCCGCACCTGCAGCAACGGCCTCCGGCCCGACACCCAAGCCGGCTGAGGACGAGCCTGGAGCAGCGGCCACCACCTCGCCACGCTCTTCCATGGCAGACATCCGCAGGATTATTATTCACTGTGGGGTTTAGAGGGAAAAGACGAGTCCAAACTCTATCTGAATAATAATCTCCTATTGATTCGAGTCGCTGACAGACGCACTGTAGGGAAAGTAAACAGCACAGACTGGTTGCTCTCGCCAGCTGCTTACTCCGTTACTCGGCTGTGACAGTGCGAGCTGCCCGGTCTAACAACGTCCTGTCCGCCTTCTCAACACCACACACACACACACACAATCCGGTCTCACCTGTAACACTTAAACCTGCTCTGTCCGCTAACGTCTTTTAGCTCGATAGTTCGTCTCTAGCTCTACTCTGCCATCTTTGTTTTTTTTTTTCTGTCACCCCTCCTCACTACCCCTCCCCTCTCGTAGTCCCGTCCAGATACCACCAATCAGAGTGGCGTTTACAGAAAACGTTCTGAATTAGTAGCCAATCACGTGTCCGGTTAATAGTTGTTTACTGAGTGTTTTGCCCATAGGCGTCATGGTTGGTACGTCGCGTCCTCTCTGATTGGCTGCTCAACAGACCCGTGTTTTATCAGATGACTGTCAATATTACAGCTACACCATGGGGGTGGGGGTGGGGGGTTAAAGACGACTTGTTTCGCGCATGCGCAGCGGCCTCCTGCAGGTCAGCATCAGTAAGGTGACCACAGACCAGAAATCGAGATGTATGCGACAAAATGGCAGCGTTGACGACCCAGCGTTCTGTTATGCAGTTAACACAAATGACTTGATAGCGAGCTGCTTTTCTAAATGTCAGGGGTCTTCAAAACCTTTGCAGTTTTTAAACAATTTGTCATAACACAATACTACAAATATTACACATTTGACAAAGAAGTGAAATTATACTTTTGTATTAAAATCGTGGTCAGATTCAAATCGACATCATTTATACACGTCGCTTTGGATCATAATCGTGCCACGTCAATGACCGATCAATTAGACAACTTCATAATTAGCTCATAGAGACCAAATTGTCCTACAAACAAAAAGAAAACATGGCCAACTACATTTCAAACTCCCATTGTGAGAATTGAGGTAAACGTTAAAAAGTACAAGAAATTGAACGTGATCTTTTACTTCTCGCACTTCACTCTTTTTAAATCATATAACTAAAAAAACACCCAAACGTGAATATTCACAATGACAGTTTGGTTCCAACAGCTTACTCGTCTGTCATGCAGTGAAACATGAGCATCATACTGAGTAATCACTTGTGTCCAAAGATGTGGTCTAACAGGATCAACTAATCCAGGCATCACAGCTGACATCCTGTATATCCTGTCATGTCCATAATTTGTTTCAATGTGACAGAGACATAAGGTGAGTGGTTTAGGGTTCCTGGGTTAGATAAAATAGTTTACCACTCATTTCTGTGCCTGAAATAATACCTGTGAAATTAATATTGTTAGCAATGCCAATATTACAAGGATCTAAATATAAATCTGAATCTTGATTTTGGTAAAGCTGCTTTGTGTCAGTGTCTACTGTTAAACGTGCTGTACAACTAATGTTTTATCGAAAAAGGAATGAAATTCAACAAGCATGTTAGCAGTGGCATAAATGAATTTCAGCTTAAAAAAAAGTATTTTACGGTTTGTTGCATTATTGTGTGTGTGTTTGTCAGTGTTAGACTCCCAAAAAAGACACTGGTAGACTGAATCTGTTGGTAGTTTAATAATAGTCTAATAACAGCATTCTAAGGTGGTATCAAAAATAATAATAATTTGAAAAAGAAAAAAACTGGGTATGTGTAGAAATGTGAATAAAATACCTTTTTTTTGCCAGCCTGGTGATAGAAACATATTGAAATTTATGTATAATAGTATAGCCCCAAAAACTCAAACTGGAGGTACTGATAGTATTTAAAATATAGAATGAAATTGAAAACATTTTGTTCAAATAAAGGGAGAAATTGACTGCTGATCACTTTGTTGATCCGGCAGTTTGCTTAAAATGTGTCAGCAATATGTTGAGGAGGCGGATATGCAAAAACTAAGACACTAAAATAATGAGCAGGGCAGGATTTAGGGCAAGAAGATGGACATACAGTACATGGACTGGAGAACGCAAAGTAACAACCAAAAACAAGAGGGAAAAAGTAAACCACAAGTGATGTGAAAAACATGACTTAAATACTTGTGCTCATTATCCATATGCTCTTCAGCCAAAACATGACCCAGGTGTAAAAGTTGAGGCTTAGTGGCTGGTGCGATGTGCTATAAATTACTTACATTATAATAATAATAGTATCTTGTTCATAAGAAAAATATTATATCAAACAAAACATTTCACATTCAACTGACTATATGATTATGTAATAGCAGGAAAAGAGGTATAACAATTAGGCTGTTTCTTAGTTTTTGCAACAAAACATGTCTTACTTGTTCTGTCAGTGTGCTCTTTATAGCGAGTTAACCTTAGAGAAAATGCCTACAAGGGAAAGGTAAATTCTTCTGATTTTTATTACATTTTTATGATGTGCTTTTTACAGTAATGTTAAACATCCACTGCAAAATCCTTTGCAACAGCACAAATTCTTTAAGGAGTAAAGATTATTTCTTTATTTTTTAAGATAATTTATTTGCTATTTATTCTAGCAAAAGTTTGTAATTTATTATACCAAATTGTAGCAAGCAATATTCTCAAACCAGTAATACAGAATATCTTGTTTGTTTGTTTTTCATAGAACTCTTATGACCTTTATTAATACACGATAAAATATATATGCAAAAGTACAATTCATTACAGATGTGCAAAATCACAATACTGCTTTGGAAGAAGGAAAGAGGAATCAGATACAGGTCATCTTTTCTCACCAGCCAGGCAGCTGATTTACCTAAAATGGCTGCCTTTAGTGCACACATTCATTGGCACTCAAGTTACACACACCAAGCCCCACCTCCACTCTTTGGATTCTAACAGTGGTCACGTTAATGTGCTTCTTACCTGTTGAGGGACTTTCATCATCATTTGTAGATTGATACGTATATTCATGAAGAGGAAGAAGGGTTAAGAGCTAGAGCTTGCGTATTTTCTGTCATTCTCTTGCTCTGTCTCACCTTCACCAAACAAAATCTAGCCAGATATACAACGTTTATTCATTTTACACCAAAGATATCAGTGGAGGACCACCAGAGTGGTTTGTTTCACAGCTAGTGGAGTATACATTCACATTTGCTGAATTCCTTGCAGAGTACAAATAGTAAAGTTCTCAACTCTTCTGTGACCCTATGTCACAGATCTAATGAGAATCACTCAAGTTCTGTTTATAACTGAAGAAAAAATATTTAAATTACATGTTATAACATATGTAATGTTCTTCCCTGAGGATAAAAATTGCTCACTGAGCTGATACACCTCTTTAATGATTATAGAAATTACTAATATTCTTATCTCAATCAGTTCAGGGTGAGATACACTCAAAACCGCCACAGAGCACAAGTTGTACAATAAAGCAACACTTAATTTGTAGCATCTGGTGAAAGATCTCCATGTATTTTCTTTGCAAATTTAATGCAAGAACGCATTTCTTGGCCTTCATTCACGTATGCTTGCACAATAACTTTACTCAATAACTTTACCGAGTTGCTTACTGGTAAAGATATACGCTTGCACAGTAACTTTACTAAGGGGCTAACTGGTCTTTAGAGTAGACCTTTAAGGTACTCACAATAGGACACAAACAGCTGCTTTTTAACATGCCAGCTAACGATCATTTTCTCATAAAGTGAGGAGCCCTCACTGGACACAGGGCTGGTGGGGGCACATAATCATCTTCAAAAGCATACAAGAACACGCTTTCTGACTTAATGCTCCTGCATAGCGTTGTGATAGCCAGAAAAAGGCAAAAGACACTGTTACTGACACTGTAATAGAAGTTGTAGAAGAAGGCACTGCTAGCCAACTCCAAAATATCCAAAATAGCATGTTGGGCAAGATACAGGATTTTTGACCAGCATACAACCAGCATGCAGATAAAGCATAAGTACTCAAGGGAAAGTGTTTCAGACTTTGTAAACATGCCAATATCATGCCATGTCAATCATTGTAAGGTAAGTGATTTACTGTGTCATAGTAACCCATTCATCTGGGACTACAGGTTTGGTGTGAAAGGTAGCAGGCACATAGGGCCTGTGAGAAACACTGACAACATTTGGAACCTTAGCTTGTTCAGCCAGTGTTTTTTCCAATCCCTGTGGCAAACAACTGCTGCAAGACAGTGTATACTCTCTGATTGCAATGACTTAGTAGTTAGGCAGCTTGTAAGACTTCTAGAGCTTGATAGTTCATCTCAACAACATCAATTCATGGTGGATGTAAAACACCACTATGATGTTGTCACTATCTACTAGTATATGACATGCTTAGAGGTTACTAAAATGTCCTGAACATTTTGACTTCTTTTTTGGATTATTTATATTGATCTATCTGATTTCACTATCAGCATGCTCTGTCATGGTAGGCTCAGTGTTAAGTTTTAGTGAATGAGAGACAGGTAGGAGAAATACATCAGACTTTCTCCATGCAAGGCTGTTAGCACTCTACAATCCCACTGAAGTCTACACTTCATTACACTGCTGCATTGCCACTGACAGATCTCGCAGTTCTTCTCATGCCCACAGGCAACGTCTTTATTCTATAATCATTTTTTATTGTACTGTACTCACTCTTACCCTTCCAGAGGGCTTCTGTTCCTGTTGCCACAATGCCACAGCCATATTTGCTATTCACTTCACTCCCTGCTGTTACCATGCAGCATCATAGGAAGGCTGAACAAAATCATTGTTATTGGAAGAAATTATGGGTTAAGAGTAACGAAACAAAACATACAGTATATGATGATCTTGATCATCGTACACTTCTCAACTCCTCAGAAGGATGCGAACAGGAAAGAAGGGATCTTTTTCTATTATTTAATATTTTTCTAATGTAGGGACTCATATGGTGAAAACTTTGCTATTTATACTCAGCAAGGGGGAAAAACTCCACTAAGTCATCATCTTGGTGGTACAGAATGAAATTAATTAAAACTCTGTTTATTCCTTTAAATGTGTGATTACCATGGAGATTATTTTGTTCTTTTTCCCTGTAATAAGTAAAGAAGGTAAAACATCTTTACATCTCACTCACTCACCCATAATATGTTGTCAGCTGTTTAGATTCAAAACAACCATGACAGAGGGCAAAATATTATTGTCAGCTTGCATATGAAATTTGAGTTTATATGAGATTCAGGTTTTTATTATTATTATTATTATTATTATTATTATTATTATTATTATTATTATTATTATTATTATTATTATTATTATTATTTTCTTAATAATGGGAAAGAATTCTTGTTTAAAGTAATTGCTTAAATGTTGTGGATGTGAATAAAGATGTTATTGAGTATTTTTACATCCTATCATGCAGTAAAATCATATTGCAAATGTTGTTAGTAATAAATCCTGTGGTAATATTACAGATATGAAGAAATGCAAATTTGCTCAACCTTGTTTTTCTTTGATAATGATCATCACCATGCTGATATTGTTACCTTAATGTGGGCATCCAGGACCTGGACTACTCAGGTTTGTCTGCTTTTTGTACTGACACTGATACTTCCATCATGTGACTATTTTTGTTGATTTCTCTTACTTGTAATGGTCTCTCGGGAGTCTGCATATCTTTATTGTTCCTATTGGCTTCTCTGTATTTATTTGTGCTTTCTTCTCTGTTCTCTTCACTCTGTGCCACTTGAGCCCCCTCTGTCTTTATATCTAGTTTTGGCTGATTTTCCCATATCCCACGTTTTCTCAATCTTAATGTGTCTTTCTTTCTATTTATGTTGATGTTGCTGGTTTCTGTCGCCTCCTCCTGGTCACTCTGTGCTGCTGCATGGAGAAGCCAGCTGTTCTGCAGAGTCTGACTGGCTGTCAGTCTCACACTGGGGTTCACTTTTAGCAGAGCACTGATCAGAGCTTTAGCTCCTAAAATGCACAGGAAACACATTGTCATGATTCATGTAAATAAGAGCTGCTAGTAGATTTGAGGATGGAAGAGCAGGTATTAATGTTCAGGGTCGCACCCTCAGACACATGGTCCCAGTAAGGTGACAGAAAGTGGACCTCTCCTTTCTGGATGAGATGAAAGAGTTCCTCCTGATTGCGTTCTGGACTTCGAAATGGTGGAAACCCACTGAGCAGCACAAAGAGTATCACACCCATAGCCCAGACATCCACAGCTATACCATAGCCTAAATACAAACACACAGATGAACAGGGTACAAAATCCTAATGCCATCATTTACTATCCTAGCCACATGACATGTGTCAACACTCAAAGTATAACTTACTATTCTCCATGAATCTATATTCCATATATACGTAGGTTCCCCTGGCTCAGTACCCATGACCCACAAGTTTCATGGTGGCACAAAAGACTTACTTGCTGGTCCTCCCAAAGTCTTGACTGTTGCCTTAAAAGGAACCACAGTTTTCCCTGCCACACCACATCCATAGAAAGCCCTGAACCCATAAAAAAAGCATCTACATTCCTAGAGAATATCACAACCTGAGGGAGGTGTTCAGCAAGGAGTGCACTAGCAACCCAAAGAAACTTCATGGTCTGAGACTACTCAAGTGGAGTTTGAACGACCAAAACAGAGTTTCATTACAGACCTCATTTTGCAACACAACGACCCCAGTATCCTGTTTGTGATAGAAGTTGACACCTGCTGTTGTGGGATAGATGCCATACTGTCCCAAAGAAATGCAGTCCTGCCATAAGCCACATTCTATGCAAAGTATTGCTAGTTCATTGCATACCAGGCCATTTCTTGCTTTAATTGCATTTTGTCTTTCTGCATTTCTTGACCATGTTCTGTTTTTGTGTGTTTGGATTGTTTGCCAAACGGATTGTATTTTCTGGTTCTTGGACTTTCGCCTGTATACTGACCATGCCTTTGCACTCTGTTTGGATTGTTTGCTTGTGCTATCAATAAATCTCTGCATATGAATGAAATTGGAGCATAGAAGCCTTTATTATCGCCATATATACATTACAGTGGAGTGAAATTCTTTTCATCACATGTCCCAACCGAGGGGGGTTGGAGCGCAGGGGCAGTTATAATTCAGCACCCTTGGAACATGGAGGGTTAAGGGCCTTTCTCAATTGCCCAACAGTGGCAGCTTGGCAGTGCTGGGGCTTGAACCATGACCTACCACTGAACAACCTAGAGCCTTAGACACTTGAGCCACCACTGCCCCAGGGATTCAGTATCTTCCATCTCCAACACCTTCTTACACATTACAAAAAAACTGACATTTTTTTAGGCAAATCTGCTCAAGTGGATTTTCATAACAGGATTCTTTGCAGCTTAAAGGTAAGGTGTTTCCAATTCCCACCACAGTTTACAAGAACAGAAGCTTATGAGGACATTGTAGTAATAAAAATTAGGTTTGACAATATATTTAAAAGTGCTTGGTTTTAGGGAGCATGCTGGCCACTGTAAGTGAATCCTACAATATAGGCTACAATGAACACTCAAAAAACTCAAAGCCTTTGTTTGTCTGGCTGCTTTCATTTTTTTTATAGCAGTTCCTGTTTGTGACTTAACCCAAGTTTATATGGTGTAGCAACTCACCGGTCTCAGCAAGTATCTCAGGAGCAACATACGTAGGTGTGCCGCAAACAGTGAAAACTGGCTCCGTCACTACCATGGCTAATCCAAAGTCAGCCAGCTTCAGATTGATACTGCCATCACTGTGCATTTGGACCTTAAAGTATGTTGGAGAAATACAAAAGTTTTATTAATGATCTCAAACTAGAAACAATATTTAGAAAATAGCATCTCCTTATTCCTCACTAGAAGGTTTTCAGGCTTGATGTCTCTGTGTGCAATGCTCTTGTTATGGATGTACTCCAGAGCCTGGCTGATGTCTCGAATCATCCTAGCTGAACAAGGTTCACTGAATTTTCCACACTTGGCAATAGCATCAAACAGATCACCACCAGCCACCAGCTCCATTAACAGATAGACATGTGTGTCTGTGTGATGTGAGCACAGCAGCTGTATTAGTCGTGGGTGTGCCAGGCTACGCAGTAGGGCGATCTCGTTCTGTATCATGTGACCTCGGCCCTGCAGTTTGGCCTTGTCCACCATCTTCATGGCAAACTTTTGGGTGCATCCACGCACACGGCACTCATAGACCACTGCAAAGTTCCCATCACCCACCACACCCCCAATGTCATAGCAGTGTTGGATTTCCTCTAGAGAGACATGCAATCCATCAGGTGGGAGCCTCTCCCACAAGTCTTTCTGCTCTACCATTTCTGTTTTAGGCATGTCTGCTTCTACTGGAGGTTCTTCCTGGGCCCCCAATATTAGGATTTTGTTCTGAAGGGTGTTTGGATCATTTTTTATCTGTGATGAGTTTCTCATAATATCATCCTGGGAAAGAGGAGTGTTGCTCTCATTGTTAGTCAATTCCAATTTTGCAGACTTCTTGTTTACAATTGGAGGAATAGGAGGACCAGCTCCTCTACAGCTAAGACAATAAACTGGCTCATTCTTCTTGTCAGTCCTCCTCTCCTCTTTCGCCTGTGATTGGTGTGCTCTCCTATCCTCCCTGTTGTCCCTTTCAACTCTCTGCCTCTCTCTTCTGCCCCTGTCTTTTGGCTTAACCTGTGTTCTGAATGGCTGCAAATGATTGGCTTTTGGTTGGATTGTCACTGAATCGTCCTTGGGCACATCATCATGGAAACCGCTATCTGTCTTGGCAGCTTTAGGCTTCAGGATCCGCTCCCACAACCTCAACAAGCTGTCACAATAACTTGGATTGTCAGGATACAGCTCCTGTAGTGCAGCCTGTACTTCACTAATGGATGGGCGACTGATTCCAAAGGCCAGAAAGGCATTGCTAAAGTGGAAAAATTCAGAGAGGCTGTGTATCTCTTGCCCTGCAGGGCTGAAAAGGCGTCGAACACGACCACTGTGCCAGCATGGGAAGCCAAGAGCTTCTGACACATCAGCCATCAACAGCTCAAATGTCTGGACGGCACGTCGGTTTAGAAGCAGAGAGATCTTCCTCAGGTTGTGCTCACCACATGGCCGAATTACTGTCACAATGTGTGGACGCACTGGACTAGCTTCTTCGTGCCGTCCGTGATAACCATTTGCTCTTCGTGGTGTGGGTTGCTCCAACCTACATTGGCCATTTACAACCTTTTCCAAGGGCCTGTAGGCTGCAGGACATCTCAGGATCTTGGAGCCAAATGTGTATGAAGATAGTCCATGTCGAGTAGTAGCATTGGGACACGCTGGTAGTTTAGTTCTTTGATCTGAAGGAAAACACATAAACATTGGTTTGTAGACACTGCTTGGAGGTATATGTGCCACTATGACCTTCATGCCTAGTTTGTTGTTGTGCTAACTTTATAAACCTTGCCTGCAGTTATACCCTGGAAGATCAGTTTAATACACTACGAATAGCTTTGCTTTTCAGAAAAAACACACTAGGGAATTAAAGAGGAAGTCCAACATTAATAATTCAGAATAGGCGCACATTGAGACGAAAGTCTGAGCCATGTGGATTCTCAAGTGGCATCTCACGCTCTGGGGGAAAAGAAAAGGATCTCAAATCTGATTGACTCAGATCTGCTTACACTGGGCACAGAGACATAACAGGCATAAAGCTTTATCGAAGTTATCTGTATTCTTTGTGCATTTTGTATGTAGCCTTGTGTGAGAGAGAGAGCGAGAGAGAGAGAGCGAGAGAGAGAGAGAGAGAGAGAGAGAGAGAGAGAGAGATATCATTACTAATTGAGTAAGAAAGAAGCAATCAATAAAAGGTCTTATTTACTTTAATCTAAAATATATTTTTAGTTTAATAACGTTTGATTAGTTCATCTTAGCTGTACAACAGAAGCTGACAGACTGGCATCAATGCAAACATTACCAAGCTTATTGTCTTTGCAAATATAACTATGTCTAATATATATTTAACCTCATATTTTCTCAATTACAGTTTCAGTTACTAAAAATCACACCTAAGCTGTTCTGTTTTTGTTGTTGTTGTTTTCTGGTAGTGTCTGGAAGTTACCTGCTACTTTCCATTTAGGCCTGGCTGTTTCTTGCACCAGGTTTCGGCTCCACATGTTGTACTCCTCAAGTCACTGCTCCAGGCTGGTGGAGATTTTTATAGCCATAAACGCGATTCTAGCCATAATAATAGCGCAGAAATCACCTAACGCACCGGGGACGCGCTTCTCCTGTTCAACTGGATAAGTTCATGAACAGCAAGCGGGCACAAAGCATCAAACTTTGACAAAACATCCTTACGTAAACTAACGGAAAGGTTCAACATACGATGCTGCCAAATGAAGTAACACAGGAATGAGGAGAAGGCGCATCTTTTGGCCGGTCTATGAGCATCCGATACCGGATACACTACATCCTGCTGCCACTGCGTCTCCGAGGTAACACACACACACACACACACACACACACACACACACACACACACACACACACACACACACACACACACACACACACACTTTTTTGTCTTCTTATCTATTTGAGAACATTCACTTTGCATTTATTAATGCACGTAATAAATGAACTGTTGTTTTCATAATTTCCCCACAATTTCATATGGAGTGAATTCTGGTAATACAGGACACATTAAATATCCTTGTGACATCTTTGTCATGAAATTCTATATTTTTGGTAGAATATTACAATAAAGGATCACTATTAGAAGGTTAACAGGTATTTCTCAAGAGAATAAATAAATAACTAAATGAATGAATGAATAAATAAATAAATAAATAAATAAATAAATAAATAAATAAATAAATAATCTGATGGTATATAATAATAATTTGTCCCATAGCAAAATTTTGTTTTCACTGACATCCATCAATTAATTTCTGGATTTTTGGACCCTATCCCAAGGGACTGGGGCACAACATAGGGGACATCCTTTATGGGGTGCACTTCAATTAATATGAATTGCAATTTAATTTGTCTCTTGTATAGTGTTTGCCTCCTATTCTGTTCTAACAATGCCATATTGAATAAAAATATGTTGCTGTTCTTTTCATATATAAGTTTGTTAAATGTCATCTTCTGCCTTTCAGATCTAATTTAAATGATGTTTCCCCGATAGATTTTAGCCTCATTCTGTGGATTGCTGTTAGACACACATTTCATTATCATTTTGTATTAAATTTTTTATCTTGAAAGTTGAAAAAAGGTATGATATCTTCTTTTGCCATACTTTCTAAGTACAAACGTAGTTGTAATGCAGACAAATCAAATAATTTCCCTACAAAGCCTTTCCTTTTCTTTTCTTTCCACTCCCCCCTCAGGGATGCTTCAATCACAACCCCCCAACAATTCCATAATGACAGCTTGTTGGAGTATATTTCCATGGTTACTCTTAAAAAAAGGCCTGATCCATTGTGTCTTTCTTTGCTCTGCTCTGAACTGGACACATCACATCCTGGGCTTAATGATGTGTGTTTAGGTCTGTGAAGTAGTTTTCACACTGGACATGTTTGTTGAGGTCCGAATCCCAGCTTACACATTACCATTTTTTCCGAAACCCCTTGAGTCTTTAGTGTCTGCATCGTACGTTTCCTCTAGGGGGCGATAAATATATGGAAATGAAAAAAGAAAAACTATTAATACTGAGTACCTCGAACCCTTCAGCACCCAACATACACAAGCATGCATTTACATTTCCAGCACTTGGCATATAATTTTTGTTATATAACTGAGCAACTGAGGATTAAGGGCCTTGCTCAGGGGCCCAACAGTGGCAGCTTGGTAGACCTGGGATGGAACTCACAACCTGCCGATTGGTAGCCTTACACCTTAACCACTAGTCTACCACACGCATGCACAACCATCTTCATATCATACATTCACATTAGCAGCGTGAGAACCTCCCATGTGTGTTATATCTGCTGTCTTTCCATTTCCAAAATGAGTTTTACCTCTCACCTCTTTCATGGGTCATTTTTACACAAGCTCTTTAGCAGCTGTTTGTGTCAAATGTCAGGCACGTGATCTCAGCATTGGTTCAGACTTCTGTGTTAGTTTAGATACACTAATAATTTAAACAAGATGTGTGTTGATTAATAGGGTGTAGAAAGTCAAGAATTGCCAGTCACTGGTAGACATGGACATGGACAGACTAGCTCATTACATAAAATCACCCTATAAAGTGTGTATGTACACAAACTTTACTATTTGTACACAAACAATCACTGTGGGGGGTCAATTTTATATTATTTTCAGTGAACATGATGTAAAATTGGTTTTATGGTAAATAAGAAATTGTTTGGGTTGTTCATTATTTGTGAATTGTTTTGGACAAGACAATCTGCCAAAATGAATATATGTACATATAAAATTCCTGTTAAAGCAAATAAAAATGAGTAATATGTATATAAATCACATTCTTTGTTCTAACATATGCAATTATTTGATATCTACAATCCATAAACAAAGACATTAAAGCATACAAACAAACTAAATCATGAGTATGAAAGTTACAGAAAGTCCTAATTATAGTACAGTATATACCCAGAATGACAATAATAAACCCAGTAGGCAACTTCACTATAGATTTTGTTAGATTTTTTTAGGTTGTCTACAGTATTTTAGTATCTTTGATAGATTAATAGGACATGAAACACAGGGGAAGAGAATGTACTGTATGCATGTGCCTTTATGCAGGTGCTACAAATGTGCACATGACAGACCAAGGAACTGCTTCCACAGAAGGCTGTCCCTTCTGACCGAACTGTGTAATGAATCAGCTGAAAACAGATTTCCCATATAAAATACTGAATTTGAAAAATAAGGTGTGGACTGTGGGAAAGAAGGTGCAGATATTTCTGCAGGGTTGGTTTGTGGCTAAATTGCAGTATTTTTCCTTTTTTTTTTTTTTACTCAACAAAGCTTCAACAAAGCTAGTGTGTGGTTCCGTTTTTACTGTTTAAACAATTATATCAATTAAAATCTAAATAATAACAGATAATCTTCAAATATGATATGTGTTGATGTGAATGTAGTGACTGGACTGGTGTGAACTGAATGAGATGATCTCTCTGTCTTTTGGTGTCGTATGTGTTCAACCTAAAATCCCAAGCTGGTCTGTAGGTCTGGAGCATTGATCAGTGTTATTTATGTCAAAGTTGGCATTTGAATTCTTTCATGTTGATTGATTTGTCTTGGCCCTGTTTGACCCCGTCAGGAATCTACTATAACCATGAGAGGCAATCAGAAGACATGTGCAGTCACACATCTGAAAATAATCTCCAAAGGAATGTTAACTGCTCTAAATTATTAGTATGTACTGGGGTACAAACACGGCATTTTCATACATTGAGTTTCTTAAGCTTTTAGCAGTGTGTAAATGTAACGTCAATACAAATAGAGAGCTACAGGAAAATTGCTCTCCTCAGACTTGGGGTAGCTGCCTTCATGCTGTAAATTCAATGCCATGCTTCGTCTGTAAAACTGGGAGGTGTAGTGTTACCTGTGCTGATTTAAATTCTGCTAGAATAACCACACTGATAGCAACCACAGCTTTACTCTCACTCTGAAATTAACAGGAAACACCCAGCTTTATTCACACATATATTATACATAGGGGAAAATTAGAAATTTGCAACGCAAAATTTAACCTCCTGAAAATTTAACCCCACGTAGGGGGCGCTATTGCTGAATCAATCTAGTACTAAGACTACTTAGAATACTATTGATTTCATGACAGTAACCAAAACCACAGTAAACTATTAACAGTAGTTACATGACAGAATAACAGAGCCTCAAATTGCTATGACGCTCTTGATGCATATCTAATGACAAATACTTTGCAGTATTGGAAGTTTTGTGCATATATTCATATATTACTGGATCTTTATTGTGTTAATATTATACAATTCATGCTTTTTAAAAAAAAAATGTTTTATTTTTTTAAAAATATTTTTAAATGCATGAATTTATATTTAATTTACGACTGCAGATTATTTTACTAAAACTATTCGTCATGATATTGGGTTTTTTTTTAAGCAGGCTCTGGTAAGTGCAAAGGTGAATATACAGTACATAGCTGTGCACAGGGAAGGCACAGGGTTGCAGATGCCACATTTAAGGCCCTCCCAACGCTGACTTCAGAACACATCTCTCAGGAGGCTAATACACCTGAGTAATTCCTGCAAACTTTTTAATGTCATTTTTTTTTTTCATAAAATCAATCCATCCACAAAGCAAATATTCTGCAAATACAATTTTCTCATACGCCAGCCTTTATTTTGCTCCAATACACAGTGAATTAACGATACATGATGCACTTTACATTGTTTCACCTGCTACACCTCACCAAAGCAAAGGGCCATGTTTCATTTTATATATATATATATATATATATATATATATATATATATATATATATATATATATATATATATATATATAGGGAAAATTCGTTCTTTTGTTCAAAATGCCTGCTGGAATAGAAGGTTTTACAATTTTGCTCTGACAATGTCAGTCTTTGTCTCTCATTCTCTCCCTCTCTGAAGCCTAGTGTTAATACAGCTGCTGTTGTCCACCATCCCCCATCTGTCTTTCTCACCCTGTCTGTCTTTTTCTTCTTTCCTTCACTGTGTGTATGCCTCTTTCTCTCTGTCTGTCTTATGCATTCACTCTTCCATCACCCCTCCCTTTTCTCATGCTGTTTCTCTGACGTAGTGAACAGCCGGTATATATCGACCAGTAAGATTACAGAAGCTCAGCCTCCTCCGTCTTTCTCCACTTCTTCACTGCTCATTCGTTCATTCTCGCTCCTTCTCTATCCGAGTGCACGCAGCTGTGTGAAAGATGGCAGAAGCTTTCGTCGGCACGTGGAACCTTAAGGAGAGCAAGAATTTCGATGAGTATATGAAAGCCCTTGGTGAGTCTGGGAGGGTGTGCAAACGTGTGTGTGTGTGTGTGTGAGAGAGAGAGAGAGAGCAGGTGTTTGCAGTGAGTGAATCAATGCGAATGCAAATGTATTTTTGGGGAGGGGAAACTAAAATGCATGCGAATGCGTATAGATGCACGATGGTAGTGTGGTGCAGGGTGGATCCCCACACACACACACACACACACACACACACACACCCGCGCGCGCGCGCGCCCACGCAGAGCCACACTAGAGCACGTGGGCATGAATAGCTCATCATAAATTAAATAGTGTTGCACTTTTTTTCTTCTTCTTCAAAAACCTAGCTGTAACATAGGTTTATAAACGTTCCTAAGCCCTTAAGATGTATTCCTTTTTGATCTGATACAGTAAGTAGAATCTGTAAAGTAATAAATGTGGTTTATATGAAGAAGACACCATATTGTCATTGTACTGCTGTGAGCAACAACCAGATTCTACAATGTCTTATACAATTACACTAAATGTAGTGGCTAAGTTATGTTTGGAACAGTAGAACACCTTTATTTGCCCCAGGGTGAATGACTGACTTCTGTTAAGTCTCACAGCCCCAGTGCAAGGGTAAATAAGCAAATATCACACATACATACTCTGGTTTGATAAACCTACAGGCAAATTTGTCACTGTTTTTATAATACTCACACTCAAAAAGGTTAAAAAAAAAAGTTTGTGTGTGTGTTGGGTATTAAACAGCTTATTAGAGACCATTTAGTATAGAAGCTTGTGTTGACTTGACTTTTTGTTGATGTCAAACAAGACTAAATCAACACGTTCGGACCAGCAGCACTGCAGCGACTTGCCCATGGATCTTACACGTAT
Source organism: Tachysurus fulvidraco (assembly GCF_022655615.1). Classification (NCBI taxonomy): domain Eukaryota; kingdom Metazoa; phylum Chordata; class Actinopteri; order Siluriformes; family Bagridae; genus Tachysurus; species Tachysurus fulvidraco. The sequence goes on from NC_062541.1 coordinate 11,733,695, forward strand.
CACAATCTTGGTTAAATAAAAAAAAAATTTGCTTATATCAGCGTAATGCTTTGTGTTTGACAGCAAGCAAGATCATGTAAATAGTTATTGCAAGACCAGCTTTACTAGTATGGCACTACCGACTAAAAAGACTGTGGAATAAATAGATGTAGATGCAAGAATTATCAGGCATGGATAAGATTTATGCCCTACATTAGTGCTGGGGTCTATGGGAGTAGCCTTGAGAACAAGACTCCAAAGAAAAGTGTGTGTGAGAAGAGGGAATGTGGTGAGCACGTGCCTGGTGGAGAAATCAGGGTTTTTTCCCTTCTAGGATTAAGAAACTAATCTTCATTTAGGTCACCATATGTATAGCAGTAGTCAGTCAGGATGACTGGATGTGTGGTAAATCATATAATGGTCCAGCCTTAACCTTGTTCATTTTAGCTCATGCTACAGAACAAATCAATATTCATTGCTTACTCTGCTCTCCGCAATGGACCACTAATGTTTATTTGACCTTTTTGACCGTTCCAGACTTTGTAACTGGCAAGGACACGGTCACTCATGGTTAACCTGTGAATATTGGTGGGGGTTTGTGTGTAATTTAGTGAATATCTGTAGTAGCCTCCTGCCCTGTCCATTACCCCCACTGTGAAATTTCCATTGAATATTTTATGTACGAATGGAAAATTCAGTTATTCTTAGCCGTTTCAATGTTTATGGTTTTGGTTAATGTGGGAAAGGTCAGTATCAAACTAGAATACCTTTATTGACATAACATGCATGTTTTATTTTCAGGCCTACGTACATTACGCACAATATTTTGATTTTAGATTTGACCTCAGAACGTCTGCATATATTTTGTGTGTACTAGGTGTCGGTTTTGCGACACGCCAGGTCGGCAGCATGACCAAACCCACCACCATCATTTCCATTGATGGTGATGTAATCACACTAAAGACAGTAAGCACCTTCAAGAGTACGGAAATCAAATTCAAGCTGGGAGAGGAGTTCGACGAGTGCACAGCAGACGATCGTAAAGTAAAGGTACATTTGATTACATACACTTATCAATGAGGAACGTTATGAAACTGCTTTACACTAGGCACCCAGTGTGCTAAGCATAATGCTTCCGCTGCTGAACTGCCCAATTGTTGTCCTTACAAAAGAACCTTTGTGAACTAACAAAGTTACAGCATCGAGCTAGATGGCTGTCTTCAATATAATATGGAAGCAGTGGAACATTATCAACCAGTTCGGGCACATCAGCACTTTTGTTCTGATTTGTTTATGAAATTTTACATCAGCAAGCATGAGTCTGCTAAAAGCAGTAAATGTAAAATAAAGAAGAAAAAACTTGGCATGGCTGATGATTTCAGAAACAACATTGCTATATATATATATATATATATATATATATATATATATATATATATATATATATATATAGCAACATAATTATATATATTTAAAAAAAAAAATATTGACCTTGATCTGTGTGTGTTGGTTTCAGTCAGTGGTGACCCTTGATGGGAACAAGCTGGTACACGTTCAGAAATGGGACGGCAAGGAGACGTCACTTGTCCGAGAAATTGGCGAAAACACACTCACACTGGTCAGTAGAGCTTGTGTGAATGGATTCTGTATCTGACTTGTGGTGATCTCTGCTGTATAGAAACTGAAGTATTTGCAGTTTCTACAGAATGTGTGGTGATTTTAGTTTGTCGATTGAACAATTTTCTCTCTTTGACAGACGCTGACTCTTGGCGACGTGGTCAGCACACGATTCTACGTGAAAGGAGAGTGAATGTTCTCCCACAACTGTCTGTTCTTACTGAAAAAGCCTTTGCCTTGTGAAGTGTTTCCTACAGTTTGTCAGTAGTGCCACAGTGGTCCATGTTTTTAAGAAAGAAATAAAGCCTCAGCTTGCATCCCCATAAAGATGGTCACTTGTTTTTCTAACGTAATTTATTGTGAGCACATGGCCCAGTCATTGAATTCTTCACATCGAGGTGATCAACACTGAGGCTCTGCATCACCATTCCATCACACAGCCTATTTATACCAATTTCCAGCAGCTGATCCAAGCTTCTGTGTTGGTCTGCCATGTAACTGCCTGTTTGCTAGGACTGTGTCCTGTACGTCTAATTTAAGCATGTTCCCATATCCATGTCACGTGTTTTCTAATTTAAGCTGATGACTGACTTCTGTCAGTTCAGCGGGTAAGGAGGTCATGCAGGAATGACTTCCCCTTGACCTTTCACCTCCACATCCTAACAACTCATGTACTTTACAATCTATTTTTACAACGGCAACAAATGACACTTTGAAATATTTAGACAATTCTGTTTGTCGAGTTTACACTTCAGCACTTTTATTTCTCCATCAATGTTTTTCCCCTCTTCAACAAGTCATACTTTTCTATAAAATGGCTTGCAGCTTTCAGACACGAGCAGGAAAGCTGACTGGTCTAAGATCAGTGCAGATGTATATATACATACACAAATAACTCCTTCATATGGACATGTGAACTCGATCATTTGCGTGTCTTGTGCTTATGTTTCTTGTGCTTTTTCTTCTTTTCCGATTGTGTATAGGTGTGTCTTGCTCTTTTGGCATTATCACTGCTCTCTGATGATGATCTCTCTCGCTTTCTCTCTTTCTTTTTCTTCTCTTTCTTGGCTTTCTTTTCCTGTGGCATTGAGAGATCAAATAAAAGAGTTTTACAAATGGAAAAAAGAAATCCAAGTAACTTAAAACAAGACATGCTTTTAGAAGAAGGGAAGGAAAAAAGATTGATTGCTGGCTCTGGGGAGGGGCTGAGCAGTGCGTTGCTACCTTCTTTCTTTTCTGAGGCTCTGATTGGACAGTCTGGCTGGTTGGTTCCTCCTTCTCCTCCTCTTCTGGCACCAAACTATACTGTTTCTCCCCTGGCTGTGAGAAACAGTCCTTTGCAAAGTGACCTAAGAGCAAACACATGCAAGGAAATTAACACACACACACACATATCTGGACCTTGGGCCTTTCACATACTTTGATAGTCCCATAGAGCCGTTCCCATACAGATGTTTAGCCTTAAATCAAACCATAGCAATTCTGGAGAGGACAAAGTGTTTACACAGCTTTTCAGGAGTGAAATCTGAAAGCTTTCCCAGGACATACAAATTTTAAGCACTGATGTAACCAAAGCCTGTCATTTTTTATTTCTACCCAATGTTAGTTGGCAGTTTGGTGTAACATTACCACACAGCACTACCACCTGAAAACCTTTGTGTTCAGTTCACACAAATATGTTACCAAGCATGTTCATTTATTCATCTTCAGTAACTAATTTGTCCTGCTCGACTTCACAGAGGCCTCTGAGCTAATCACAGGACGTCTGGGAATACACTCTGGATAGGATCATCACATCACACACGTTCACACACCCTTTCACACCTATAGGGAAATTTCACACCTAGGGCAAATTTGTATGTGGCACGCCTGTTTGTTTTTTTGAGGTGGGAGGAAACAAAGACGTTAATTACTTGAATAACAAGGGATTTAGTTAACGGATTTGTTTCTATTCTATTAAATTTCAATAAAATTAAAAAAGGATCTTGTGATTTGTTTTGCTAATCTCATTCTGGACTCTTAACCTGACAACTTTTGGGAAGGATTAGCACCGTCGAAGCTTTACTGTGATTTACTAACAGTAATTACGCTATCTCATGCACAGATTCTGCTCAGCTCCTGGTAACGCTGTTAACTCTGTGGTTATAAGATTCCTTGTATGAATTTTTTCTTACCTGTGCACCCACACTTCTTACAGGTAGTATTGAGCACAGCCTCTAGAGTGATTTTCTGACTTGTATGATCCCGGAACTGCCTTCGCCTGCGTGCATCCTGCCTTATATATGTACATACATGGTGATTAAACGTTCAAATGAATAAAGCTAAAATGAAATAGAATAAAATCCTGTCATATACATGAACAAATGCAGTCTTAAATGAAAGACTACATACTCAGCCATAACATTGTTGGGGTCCAGGTCCCGCCCTGTGCCTTGATTAACAGCTTTCATGGAAAAGGCGAGCTTGATTTTATCATCAGTAATCTGGCACAAAACAGTAAAAGACTAATGAGAATTTAGCTTTAAAAGATTCTGATTATTCTGGACGATAAATTTCAGTTGTGCTGCATGTTGTGTATTTACCTCTCTGCCTATGACTTTAATCCACACTTGCTCACCAACATCCACAATTTCAGTGGGATTATCAACCCGGGAGGCAGACATGTCGTTCTTATGAACTAGACCTGTGAGAGCAAATATATACTCTAAATAACTACTCCATCTATTTATCAGTACTCAGGATTAGTCAAGCAA
>NC_062541.1:11743043-11800543 GCF_022655615.1 Tachysurus fulvidraco
CAAATTATTTGAAACTCTATCTATATAAAATCATTTGAGTCTGCATGCTACTATAATTTCTTAAAATTCTTTATGCACTATTATTGTTGTTATTTTTTGATTAAAGAGTCAACAGAGCCTGTTTTGATCTCCACCTCACACGCACATGCTTTATGCACCGGGAGAGCCGGCGATGAGAGCCGGCGATGCTTTTTAGACACTTTCAGATGTCTTTGTCTGTGTCTGCTTCCCCCCCAGTCTGCTCTTTTCAGCCAGTACGGATAAGACCGTTTGTGTGTGGGACAGCGAGACGGGCGAGCGTGTGAAGAGACTGAAAGGCCACACGTCCTTCGCAAACTCTTGTTTTCCTGCCCGTCGTGGACCACAGCTGGCCTGCACTGGCAGTGATGATGGAACTGTGAAGGTAAATAAGACAGAAATCAGAAATGCTTGATGAGCTACACATGAGGGATGAGAAGAGATTAATAAAGATCTTAGACTTTTCTTGAACTCGGAGTTTGAACGCTCAGGCTATTTTCAGCAGTCTGGAAGGATTTTATGCAGTGATGATTTTTACTAATTAAAGCTTTTCCGTTATTCTGAACCCATTAAAAAAAATAACGAGTGGAATAAAAGTGTAATCAGCCCTGTCGTTATTTATCATTATTATTATTTGTGTTATTATTTAATGCTTTTATTCAAGGATGTTCAGCTGCAATGGCTGGTCTCCTCTATGTACATGGAGGAGCAAATTTATTCAAACAAGGATAAGGAAGGGGAAAAACTGGCTAGTGGGTGAAAGTGTATGAAAAATTTGTCGTATGAAAATGTGTGGCAAGAACAACAATTTGGGCAAAAAGAAGTATTTTGTTGTTATTTGCAGTAAATGTTGACGTATATAGATAAAATAGACTATAGATAAAATTCGATTTGGTCATTTGGAGTATGACCCTGTTTCTATAGTGGGGCAAATCTTATTTATAGACAAAGACTGGATGTAATACTCTGACAAACCTACATATGTTAAAGTAACATAAATCAGCTTCTAATAAGCGGACACTCCGTAAGACAAATGTAGTAAAGTGAATAGAATTTGATGGCCTTTACTTTGGTAGTTAGTCAATGATAATTACAAATGCTAGGTTTAAAAAAAAAATGGTTTGTTCCTTGGATTTCAGCTGTGGGACATCAGGAAGAAGGCATCAGTTCATACGTTCCAGAACACGTACCAGGTTTTAAGTGTTACCTTCAATGATACCAGTGACCAGATCATCTCAGGAGGCATCGACAATGACATCAAGGTCCATCTTCAAGCATATGACAGACATGATCACACACCGCTTGTGTTTGTCAGTGTGTTTACTTTACTTGTGTGTGTGCTTCAGGTATGGGACCTGAGACAGAATAAGCTGATTTACAGCATGCAGGGACACGGAGACTCAGTGACGGGGCTCAGTCTCAGCTCTGAGGGATCCTATTTACTGTCCAACTCCATGGACAACAGTGGTGAGTGTCTGCTTTTGATCTGTGTGAGAGAAAAAGCAATGCAGTGTCAGCTTGTAAGATTAAAATACTGTGTGTTAAATCCTCTTTTATATAATAATCTCTCCTCTGTGATTTAGTGCGCGTTTGGGATATCCGTCCGTTTGCCCCTAAGGAGAGATGTGTGAAGATTTTCCAGGGAAATGTCCACAATTTTGAAAAGGTAATTCAATGCAAGTCATAAAATAAAGTGCAGTTATGATGACCTTGTGTAATAATCTCCTGTGTTTTTCCACCAGTTAATGCTATACAGGATGGGTGGATGATATGTTTTCTCTAATCTTAAATTTGACCAAAAAACATTCTACACATTAATATATTTACACGTTTCTTGTGTTATACTTTCAGTAATATGTTGTAGACATGTTGTACACCATCTGTCGCATTGATGGACGCACGTTCTCGTTTGAAAGCTTTATTTATTAGTAAAACTTTACATTGCTTACAGTGAAAGCAAATTAAGAATTAATCAGTGGCCAATTAGTGTGTTAAATAAAATGAAACCAGCTTCATGAGGGTGAATCACACTAGCCTTTTTTTTTTACCTCCTTACTGGAATGGAAACAATATACTTTGTTGTTTTAAACTGTTTGTTTTAAAGTTTAAAATACTTAATTATTATAATAATTATGGAATAATAATAATAATAATAACTAGATTTGTAAAGTTCATTGCAACAAACTTTGATGTTGGCTTTGACGATGCAAGTATTTGGGAGCTTTTGGGAGGCGAGTGGACATAAGGGTCAGTGTTACTTTTGGAAGCAAGTAGACAGAAAGCTAGGGTGCCAAAACATTTGGAGGTAAGTGGAGATGAGCATGTGACATCATCCGAATACTCTTGAGGAAGTTCTCCACATTGTTCTGAGTGTTTTGATATGTCACATGTCCATGTTGTGCTAATTTTTGATTTTGCATATATTGGGGGTGGGGCTGCAGCACAACCGAAAGGCCAGTTGGTACACCAATGTAAAACTTTGTTCAGAGTATCACTCTAAAGGAGCTGGCCGAGTTTGGTGTAGATAGTTCAAAAGATTGCCGAGTTATAAACCTCCAAAATTTATAATGGGAGTCTATGGGGGAAAAAAGGCCACTTTGTGACCCAGTACCGGAACTCGGATCGCTTAGAAAATAAATTTCAGACCAGGGTCTGCTACATATCCGAATTTGGTGCATGTGGCTCGAAAGCCCTAGGAGGAGTTATTCTTGATCATTTTTTGTCTAAGAAACAGAATGTTGGCTTCCACAAAGCCAACATCATAATATATTTTAAATCAGATTACTTTAGTATGGTATGTAACTGTTTATATTTTTTACGTAAGGCAAATCTGTTACTGCTTTTTGAAGTTTACACATGTTTCATAACATTTATTGCTTCACAAATGTAGTTAGAACTAGGTAGCTGCCCAAAAATTCTGTATCATTGCTGTATCAGTTATTATTAATGTCCGGAATAGTTGAAGTGGAAGCTATTTATACATGTACGTATTTTATCGGCTGTCCACTTTTGAAGTCAAGTGTAAGTCTATAGAAAAGCCAGCTGATCATTTCTGCTCAACATTAGCTATGAAAGATTCCTATATAGACATCAGCTGTGTTTTTTAGATAGTGTTTAATCTCTCTTCTCTCTAACTCAATAACTCACCCTTGTGTTATCTTATCCATTCTTCTAAGATCTACCTAATGAGAAACTGCACATAATGACATTGTGATTATGGAAACATCCATGTACTAAATGTTTTATGGATTTCTTTTGTCTGAAGAATCTTCTACGCTGCTCTTGGTCACCAGATGGCAGTAAGATAGCGGCAGGCTCCGCTGATAGGTAAGAGATTGTGTGCCTACAGGACAATGACAGCATCGTGTTAACGATTGGTGTATAATTCTGCACGTTTGCTGTTTAGGTTCGTGTATATCTGGGACACGACCTCTCGTAGAATCCTTTATAAGCTTCCTGGCCATGCTGGATCAGTCAACGAGGTGGCCTTCCATCCAGAGGAACCCGTTGGTAAATTCACCTATAATTCTGCTTCCCCTTTTATCTGTAACACCGAGGAAATTTAGTGTGTGTGACTGGGGTGTTTTTTGTTTACACTCTGCTTGTTGTGTTCTGTATAATTTTATGATGGATGTTTTTGTCTTCCACAGTTCTATCTGGATCCAGTGATAAGCGCCTCTACATGGGGGAAATTCAGTAGAGTGCGAGTGTGTGCGAGTGTGTGCGAGTGTGTGCGAGTGTGTGCGAGTGTGTGCGAGTGTGTGCGAGTGTGTGCGAGTGTGTGCGAGTGTGTGCGAGTGTGTGCGAGTGTGTGCGAGTGTGTGCGAGTGTGTGCGAGTGTGTGCGAGGTAAGCATGAGGATTAATTCTTTCAAGAACAGTCCTTAAATTTTGACTTCTTGGCCAAGGATAAAATGTTCAGTTCCTTTTCTATGCTTTTAATAAACTCATTTTTGGAGAAATGCATTTTCATGTTCTTTTATTTCTCTTCAATATGAAATTCTTGTAGCTGTCCTGATCAGCAGGATAAGCCGGAGTCCAAAATTATTTAATACGAGCTACAACGGAACTGCATTTTTTTGCTCAGAGCACTGTGTGGATAAGTAAATACATTTAATTACACGTTTGCATTCCAATAAAGAAAAATATCATTTATAACAATACATTAAATAGGTTTGACAGATGTTCATTAACTACACAAAACAAATCAGGCCTTTTTTCATGTTGGGATATTACAAATAAGATGTAATGCTTTGTGAAATAAAAATGTGAAATATAGGATCTCTACAAACTTGTGTATCCACTATATGCTTCTTTCTGTCTTCTCCATGTCCTCTGAACAGTTTTTGATTCTGTTCATCTCCTCTGAAAATTGATTTTGACCAGTGTTCTAGATAGTTCTGTTGGACTGTGTGCACCTTTCTCTCAATATTTATCCGTTAACAATGGAATGGATAAGCACTGGTAGTTAAAATCAAGAGGAAGAAATACAGAAGAATATAACAGAAGAACTTATAAAAGCTAAAACCCAATCTCAAATTCATAAAGAAACATTTCAGTTATAGTTTAAGCTTTATGCTCTGAGAAAGGATTGTGTGCATGCACAGTTAACTATAAAAAACTATTCACTTGAGCTATGAAAATAAGATCAATTATAATCTAAAAATAAGAAATGGTGTAGAATTTCCTTGCAGCAGCAGAACAACCAGTTTCTGTGTTTTCTTACAAAGATCACCAACATAGACTTTTTCTTTCCTTTTTTTTTTTATATATATATAATAGATGAGCAGCAGTAGCTTCCAAAAGAAAGGGAGGTGCAATGGTGTCAAGATGCTGACAGATAAGTGTAATTATAATGGTTATTATCTTAAGCCATTTATCTTGCGTTCAACATTTCGACTAAATTATGTCAAGAAGTTTTTCATTTGTGCTGTTGTTCCTTTATTTTTGTTTCACATTATTAATGAGTGAAACCCTGGAGGCATGAAACACATTTGGCAAAAAAATGAAAGCGGAGCAGACCTAAAAGAAGTCAAAGATAGACTTTGCATAAGAGTAATCTATTTACCTAATAGTCAAATAGAAGATATTTATGGAAGGCATTACTGCTCCATGACATACTGAAATGTCAAAGAAAAATGTGTAAAAAAAAACAACAACATAAGCACTATGATTACATGATTACATATTACATGATGCTAGGCCTTTTTGTGTATGATGGGACTCACATAGACTGTAAACAGGTTGGGAAAAAATGCTAGACATCTGCAAGGCTGACAGTAGAAAGCTAGTTATATAAATTATTTGATCATAAAAAAGGTGGAGATGAAGGGTCTTTGGTCTTTATTTGAAATTTCATCAGTGGTGAGGAAGCAGGTATACTTGCTTTGGTTCATGGTACAATATATAATGTTTCTCTCATGTCAGTGTTGTGTGAAACTACCAACACTACATGCCACAATAATAGTGTCTCACACACTCATTAGTGTGACTCTCAGCCCATTCTGACATTGGTGATGACTATAAGCATGTCAGCACTGATCTAGTGAGGCAGGTTCAGGCTCCAGGAAGGGGACACAAAGCACACTCTTTCTCTAAGTAGTAGTACTATGCTTCTTGGACTATACTGTAACTTTTCATTAAGCTTAATTAGACATGTACAATGTAGACTCAAATCTTTGAGTCAAAGCCCCGATCATAAGTTGACCATTTGACCATTTACTTGCTTTTCATTCGTTACTTAGCATTATTAATGAAGTGGAGAAATCTATTTTTATATTTAAAAAATGATATTATTTCTTACAAATTAATGTTGTAGAAGGATCTCTGGTTCACGAAATATGTTTCATTTATTACTGTACTGAAGCTGTTTAATACATTTCGTGCAGCATGTCTGAGAAACCAGTAATTCTGTAGCATTTATTTCTGATATCTGGTTGTAATAAAATCAAATACCTTTTAATGGCTTTACAGTAAAACTATTAGGATTCAGGCAATCCATTATATCACAAAGCTTTATCAGTGATATAATAACAATGATGTTGGGCAAACTATTATCTTACCTCAAAGCCCTCATCACTCCTCGCACTGCACCTCGCATCCTCAGATCTGCCAGCACTGCTCGACTGGTTCCACTATCTCTCTGGGTAAGAGGTAAGTATACTATGAGACTCTTTTCTGTTCTGGCACCAAGGTGGTGGAATGAACTTCCCCTAGGGGTCCGGACAGCTGAGTCACTGGCTATTTTCAAACGACGGTTAAAGACATACTTATTCATGAAACACTTCAACTAGCACTTCCTTCCTTATTTGATGTATGTATATTTATTTAAAAAAAAAAAAAAAACAACTTTGAACAGTGTTTTAGGCTCATGGTATCTAAGTATGTAACCTAGTGCACCAGAGTTAATGTATCCAATGATAGAGACTTAAACACTTTTGTATGTCACTCTGGATAAGGGCGTCTGCCAAGTGCTGTAAATTTAAATATTAAACAACCACACACAGACAGATAGATAGCTGGTTTAGTAATAAAAAGTGTTTTCAGGTCTTTACTGGACTACTGAGTATCTACCAAATAACAAAGATGGCTAACAGAAGCTACCATTCAAACCAAAAGCTGTCAAATTTATTGTTCTGTCATTTTTTTGTCATTTGTACATTAAATGAAGAATGTGTGATTAGTCTAATCACTTTTAGTTTCTAATCAATAGACATTTTTAAGGAAAAAAAGATGATGATGATGATGATGATATTGATTGGCATGTTCTTGTTTACCACACTGTCTCAGTCACTGTGTGACAAAGGTGTTACATGTCAGTGACATGGGTTGAAAAGTATCAGCCCAAATAGGGGTCAAAACTGGGTGGTATTTAACTCAGTGTAATCACCTGACAGGGCGCTTTGACAGTCTGGGTTAGAAAGAATCAGTCCCAGTATTGCTGCTTCATGCCATTCTGTGTATGTTGCGTATTAACCATGGTGGTGCTGTTGCACTTGCAGAATCAACCTTATTCCATTAGTTTCCACCACGTAATCTGAAGTGGATGCTTTTTTATATCTGTTTTGAAAGACGGTGGGTGGGTGGAGGGGCTTCTTTGGAGGGGTGAGGGGCAAAGTCCTGCTAGCCCATCTATACCAGCTGCCCCAGGAGAAACTGCAAAGCATATTTTGTGTGCTTTGAAGGGGGAAGCTTCTGGTTTTTCCCCAAACTCTTTGTTGAGAGATTTATAATTTCCCCAGAATCAAGTGGATGTAGTTGGTAAACAACATCATGACCATAATGGAAAGCAGGAAAGGGTGATATTAAGAAGAAAAAACTAAAACAGGTTTTGAAAATAGTCTTATAAACTACAGCTGACGTTAATTACAACATTACAGTAAAACCGCCATCCCTTCCCCATCGTAAGTGGGAAGGTTTCCTTTAATAATCATCCTGAACACACTGTATATTGGTGAAATGTCTTAAGCAGGTCATACCCAAATTGTCCTTTATTTATACAGTAATTAAAGGGTATATATATCAAACAACTATTTGCGCATTAAAACTTTAAGGCTATTTTGTCATCGCCAAGAAAACTGCAATCTTGGTGCTATATTCTTTGATTCTTTTTATTTATTTATTTTTTTTAAAAATCAGAATCCCGACAAAAGTCCTTTTGCGCATATAACGCACTCCATTTAAGGCTATTCTTCCGTGCACCATGTTACAGCCTCCACTTGGATAGGGGGTAGGGTGGCATTAGGGATGAAGCCATGCTCTTTTCCTTTGTGTTCACTCGCTTGGCTGGAGGAGGAGAAGGAGAAGGAGGCGAACTCCCCCGCGCGGACTACTGGTAAACTTGCACGAGGGTTTGGTTTCCACCCATAATCCCTTTCTCTCGCCCTCCTGTCGGTGTTGACAAAGAGTCGAGCGGTACAGAGGGATGCTCATAAGGTAGCTTCAGTCTCAGCTAAATCTGTCTCTTTAAAAACGGCCTGCTTTTCCTCGGGAGAAAGCGACACCGGTCAGCGCGCGCGGTAAGTGACAAAGGCGCGCTTTGTGCCTGGCACTGATTTCATCTGCGGTACATTTACACCCCCCACCCCAGACGCTGTCCGTGTGATCGAATATCATATGATGCTTATTTGTGCAAGTTAAACATGTTCCCTTTTTCTGTCTGTGTGCGCGTGTGTGCTGTTCTTTGTGCGCTCTTGGAATGAAGGCGTGGCGACCCGTTGCGGTCGGTGCCGTGTGAGAACAAAGTCACCCGGAGACGCGGATGAAGTGCGGTTATGATCATCAACAGCGCTGAAGTATTAACGCACAGAACCGCGGCCGCAGCCCGCTGGGCTCCCTGACGGTTTGGTGTGTATAGATAACGGTTATACAGCCGTCACGCTGGACCTCAACGGAGATCCGTCGTTCTCGCGGCGCCTCGCGGGGCCCAAACCGTGCATGAAGCGCGAGAGCATGGGCCGCTGCGACGGGAGGTGCACGCTGGTGGTCATCTGCTCCTTGCAGCTGGTAGGTGAACGCCTGTGTGCTGTGATCTCTTCTAGCACACTGCTTTCATACTCACATGTTCAGTTGTGTCTGAGTTGAATGAGTGACTGTGATTGGAGGTGCGGAACGGGCTTTGTGAATAAAAGGGTAAAAATTTCCCCTGGTTAATATTTCTGGACAGACAGACCGTCTGATAGAGTATCTGTAATAGAGCACTGCACTGTTTCAGGCTTGGGGTTACTCATTGTTGTGAAGGTTGTGAGTTCAAATCCCAGCATCACCAACCTGCCCTTAACTCTCACCTGCTCAGTTGTATCCTGTCTCAGTTATAAGGCTCTGTGCAGCTGCCAAATGAGAATGTGTTACAAAAAGATATTGGCCTAAGATGTTATTCTTATCAGACTGGTATATATTTATGCTTTGAAAATGGATTATGACTAACATGACAGATTTTTTATGCCAGGATTATTTAGTAAATACAGTGACACAAACTGAAAAGGAATATGGTTCCAGAAGTAAGACTGGATGTGTTGAGAAGTCCCTGAGATTTTCAAGGGGTTAGCACATGCTGGTGTCAGGCCTGTCAGGTTTCACATCAATCAGCAATGCAAGCTCGCAGAGCACCGGAGGACGTTAGCATTGGATCAGTGTCGGGTATCGGCCCGTACTTAGTATGTTGATATTGGTAACATAACAATCGTTGCGTCACTAGAATGGATTTCATAGAAACTTTTAATGCCCCAGTTCTGTGTGTGTTTTTTGAGAGTGGGCATGTGGCAAAAAGGATCTCCTGAGGTAGGGGCTCTTTTCTCATAGGGCTGTGGGCTGGGGCTCCAGGCAGTTTCCATGGAAACAGCTGCAGCAGAGCGCTGTGGGATTACTTTGTGTTTGTGTGTGTGTGTGTGTGAGTGAAGGGCCCGTTGCGTTTGTGTGCCCCTGGCCTAAATGGATGGTCGTGTTTTATTGGCCTTTTATGGCTCATTTTGCCTGTGCAGTCCACAGATGCTTGATAAGTTATGGTAAGAATAAATGTGTGACGGACCGATTTTAACCCTTTGCACTGAATTGCAAGCGAAGCATCATATATCACCCATATAACAGTTTTATATAGTAAATAGTATATAAAAAACTCAAACTTGCACAGCCGTGAATTGACACTGGTTGTATTGACTCTTGTGTTGATTCAGCAGGCATGCATTTGCAGCTGACACTGTGGTACACTGTGGACAATCTCCCTGACACTCTTTGTACAGTTGCTCTGTGCCCCTTTCTCTTTTTGGCTGATAAACAAAACCTGTCCCAAGCAGCTTGTTTGTTTCTTGGATGCCTGTAGCTTCTTTGAGCTTCACCTGTTAATGAGAGACAACAATAGCAGACATTACATTCTGGGCAGAATGCTGGGTCTGCTATGTAGGCCAGGCCTGTGCTGCAATAGTCTTCCACAGAGGCTGCTTAAAGTAGCCAGGCATTAGAGGTTACTCTACCTGTGTATATGTACGGCACAAGAAAATAAGTCAACTCGCCTACACCGTAGCTTATCTATTTTTTAAGACTGAACAATCCAAAAAATTCAAAGCAGGTGGCTAGAATGTCAGGCTCTTTAATTATTTATTCAAAGAACCTATTCAACAGCTTTTGAATATCATTATTCAACATTATAATGGATGTATATAATAAGAACCAATACACTTCAGTGCAAAAGGTTACTGTTGCTGTTTGAAGTCAAGTGTTATTAGAGCAGTTATTTGTACTTTACTATAGTGCTTATTTAGTGTACATTAACTTTATGCCTATGTGCATTTGTAGCTGGCTGTGCTGCAGAGGCAGGTGTTTGATTTCCTGGGCTATCAATGGGCTCCCATCTTGGCAAACTTTCTACACATCCTGGCTGTCATTCTGGGAGTGTTTGGTACGGTGCAGGTCCGCTCACGATATCTTATACTGGTAAGTGCACACCTGCATACACACAAATACTGCATATGTTGACTGAGTAAGGGCATACAATAGAAATCACTCAAAGCATCTACTCTAGAATAATCATTTTTGTTTGAATTGCACATATATGAATCTGTGTTTTGAGTTGCTTCTCTGTTAAATGTGTCTAATGCTTTGTTTTTTGTATTTACTACTTTGTGTGTGCGCAGTATGCAGTGTGGCTGGTGGTCTGGGTTGGTTGGAACGCTTTTATTATCTGTTTCTACCTGGAAGTGGGCCACCTGTCTCAGGTAAATACAAGAAGAATGTTCAGCTCATCTATTAAGGCTTATTATTTTTGTGACCTGCTAATACTTTGTACTTGTTCTTTTTGGGGCTGTTCTAATCATACAAGCCCACTCACTGCATAGGAGTGAGTTTTTCCACTTCCATAAAATAAAAAAAAGGAAATAAGGTTAACATTAATAATTGAACACATTAATCAGACTTAATCAGAAAATCTAGAACCTGAAGATTCACTAACTTGAAAACTGCCAATAAACAAGAACACTCTGAATCGTTATTCTTGAAAAAAGCCCGTGTTTATGCTTAAGCATTTACACAAGTGACTGCTATCATGCATGACTGTAACTTTAACAGGTCTTCTAGCTGTTTTAGCTGCCAGAACATCTTAATGAAAGTCTGAAAAGTGAGAGAAAATCAAAGTGGACATCAGAACACTGAGGATCACTACTACTTCCTTCTAAATCAATATATTAATAGCAATAGTATTAATAGCAGCTACAAGGTGACCAGATTAAGAACAGTTTGGGATTTGGGTTAGAGTGAATTGAGTGAGGATTTTATACATCTATTGTCCTGAAGCACATTCACATTTATACCTTTAGGTAGGAATTATCATATGAAGTAATAAGCAGCTGCAGCCCCACTTTATCTAAACTTCACCTTCATCAAGTGTTACGTACAGTGTATATGGGTTTCAGTGCTGATGCACACTCTCTATTTTCATACAACACCTATTGGGTGCATGAAGACTAACACAAGCTTCTCAAAGACTCTTTAAATAGCCACCTATTTTTTTCCAGCTGCTGCTCATGCAGCGTCATAGGGCAGCACAATACTGTCAGAGGAAAACACTATACACAAGCTCATAGATGCACACAGATCTCTAGTGTCGCTGTGATAGACAAGAGTCCCAGCCTTGGATGGCTTTACCTAATGCAGACCTTTAAATAAGTGCACACTATTGTCGTTATATGGTTTGTAGGTTTCTTTTTTTTTTGAGAAATCTGCTAGTTTTGAGGCCTTGATTCAAATGTTTAGAAATTCCTGAGTTTTAAGTGACACCCTTTTGCATTATTACAAATAAGTCACGATAGAAAACTGAACACAATGTATACACACTGTGGGCAGTCCACACCTGTTTCGACAGGGTTTGACAGCATAATTTGGTCCAGCTGCACATACAACTGGTTATACAGTACAAAACCAGATTCTCATGATGCTGAGTGATAAAATGAACACATATATACTTTTACAATGCCATAATCACATGCAGAGGTGAAATGAGTGACTACTTTAAACATTTCTTTTATGGATATCAAATTAACCATAGCTTGATGATACACATAACCATTAAATGGTGATTTGGGTTTGAAGCATTTTTTTCCTGGCCAGACAGATGTTTGTTTGTGTAGTATTTATTTGTTTAAACTATTCACAGTATACACTGTGCTTTTTCCATATCTATGTATAGGATCGAGATTTCCTGATGACATTTAATACCTCTTTACATCGCTCCTGGTGGATGGAGAATGGGCCTGGTTGCTTAGTTACAACAGTGCCTGACTCCCCATTGGCTCCACAAGACCATCATGTGATCACGGTCAGTGGCTGCCTGCTGGACTACCAATACATAGAGGTGGTCAGCTCTGCCCTGCAAGTGTTCCTCGCAGTGAGTGTCTTTTCCCTTTTTTATCAGAACATTAACATTAAAGAATTAAAATCAGATCTCTCCCTCTCTCTCTCTCTCTCTCTCTCTCTGTCTCTCACACACACATTCATTCATTCATATTATATATATGTCTCTTATTACCCAATGCCCATTTTGTATTAAAACACAACTTCTTTGACTCAGTTCTGTTTTGGTCCTAGCTTTTTGGCTTTGTATACGCCTGCTACGTAAGCAAAGTCGTCCTAGATGACGAGGACAGCTGTAAGTATTATCTATTTTAAGAGTTTATTACTGCTGCTATTGATGCACCTAAACACGTTGTCCATAACAGTTTTTCGTCATTTTTGATTGTGTGTGTATGACAGTTGATTTCATTGGCGGATATGGGTATGGGTATCAGCCACCACAAAAGAGTTCCCACCTACAGCTACAGCCTCTTTACACGTAGGTAACCTCATTTTAATTTATTTATTTGTGGAATTTGGGAAATTCAACTTCATTTGCAGTGAGATAAACAGTGTAAAGCCATTACTAGCATTGGAAAAATCTTTAATGTACTTCGTTGACTGTTGAAAACTTTTCACTAATGTATTATAGGAGAACACTTAAGCAGGGTTAAGAGCTGTCTAAAACAACAGAGTCTCTAAATGATCTACTGGTAATTCTGAAGCCTTTCTGAAGCAAACTAGCATTGTGAAGTGAAAATTGATGTGACATACGGCTACGTATGGTGACCCATACTCAGAATTCGTTCTCTGCATTTAACCCATCCAAAGTGCACACACACACAGCAGTGAACACACACACACACACCGTGAACACACACCCGGAGCAGCAGGCAGCCATTTATGCTGTGGAGCCGGGGAGCAGTTGGGGGTGGGGGGTGTTCGGTGCCTTGCTCAAGGGCACCTCAGTCGTGGCCGGCCCGAGACTTGAACCCACCACCTTACGGTTAGAAGTCAAACTCTCTAACCATTAGTCCACGACTGCCCCGTGTGATCATGTTAATGACTAGTGTGTATAATAAAATGTGATTCAGAACTTTTTCCTTAAAAGATGTGTGTCAAACTGAATAGAATTCTCATTAAATAGTCTCTAGAAGGGGATGCTGAAAGGCATTACTCCTTTCCCTGTCATTCAGATCAAAATGAGCCAGCTCTGTGTGAGCTCATGTACAATGGATATTAACAGTAGATATGCTCCTATTAAAATGGCAGGTTTTTTCACCATCCGTGTGAAATTAAATGTGTTCACAACCCTAAACAATCTGTAAACACTGCTTAACTAAGACTTTGTTAAAGCAGCTTTTGATTTTATTACAAGACTTTTAATCACCGTCTGTTAGTGTAGCACATCTTGACTTGGCAATATTTACTTGCTTTTTCATGTAAAAACATCTCTTCTGTTCCTCTTTCTTACAAACAATGTGCCAAGTCCACAGTACTAGAACAGTGAACAACTTAGAGCAACATTTTAATACGGGTTTGTGATATTTATTTGCACAGTGTCTGCTATTTTATTTGCTATTCGTATTTATTTATATTCATATTTTTTTCTAATTATATTTTAGATATTCTGTTATAAAAATGGTAGTTTTCATAACACTGTGGTGTTAAGTTAGTCTTTTTTTAAAAACTGCATTTTAGAACCAAAAAATAGAACAATTAAATAAATTTTTTCCAAGAAATCAGCTTAGTCATTAATTTGGATGCTTGTCTAAAAATGATCAGATGCGTAAGATTAGCAAAACTACATTTACATGGGAAGATGCCATTAAAAGCCTGAGAGGAAATGACTGTGCTGATATGACAAGCTTCTCCATTCCACTGTAGCTGCTGACTCAAGCGTGGAATTACAAGAGTGAAGACTTCTGTTTTATAAAGTCGTTTTATAAATTCCACTTAAAATAAAGTTGTTCATACCGAATTTCTTCCTTTTTCTTTTCTGTGTCTAGGGCTGGATAGGAAGACTGGATGCTCCCAAAGCAGAACTCTTCAGAGATGCCATCCAGTGCATTGTGGGTTACAGTATATAGTTCTACAAAATTGTCTGTGTTTCTGAAACTGTCTCCCTCTGCTGGCAGAAAAATAATAAACTGCAGCACAGACACTGTGCATTCAGCGAGTCACTGTGAGAGAAAGGCTGTGGGTGAAAGCTTGTACTGCCACACTACGTAGTGTATGTCTCTGTGTACTTAGGGGTTTCAAGTGCACAAACTATTTAGCAAATTTGAAATGCATAGCTATGATTTATTCTTCAGAATGCAGTTTCAATTTCAAAGTTGAAAAACGGTGACTGCTCTGATTATGGCGTGCTTCCATTGTATGGTTTGAGTCCATTTTTTTCCTCACTGACATTTTTTTAGTGTTAAGTACATACCATATTTTCTCTGATCAGAAGACAGTGTACATTTGCCCATGGACTGTGGGGGAGGGACAAAAAGGCAGGCAAACCAGTAACTGACAATGCCATTGTTTTGACTATTTGCCTAGGCATTGTGGGGGAAGATGTTAGGACTCAGATCCTTTTGCCATGTGTGCATTTGTGTGTATGTTTAGTGTTATTTGCAAGGAGGACAACATTTGACCCAGGTAACCTTTGAACTCTTTTTCTGAGCTGTTCCTTTGGCTCCTCTGTGTGTGTGTGTGTGTGTGTGTGTGTGTGTGTGTGTGTGAGTGAGAGAGAGAGAGAGAGAGAACATTTTTTTTCTTTATACTATGACTTAAGCCAATACAGTGTAATGTTTTAGGTGAAATTTTTAGATTGGCTAGTTGTGTAGTTGGGGAATGTCGTAGGATTTTCTGCATGTAAATATCAGAAAGATTGTAGAGAGGATGTACATTACTGTGGCCCTCACTCCAATGTGCATAAGTGTGTGTATGAGTGGACTAAAAGTATGTTCTGGTCCACTCAAGAATGAATGTGAGTAGCCATAATTGTCTATTTGTAAACCACTTTACACTGAATATATCTATATATTCATGTACATGGCTGGGACTGTGAGGGTGCGGGAGTTGTTGGAACAAATAAACTCTTTTTAGAATATTCCATATTTGTAATTTTTTTTATTCTTTCTGAAAACAAAAATGAAAGATTGATGAGGCCCTTTTTGGTTAAATAATATCTCATATACCAGGACTGTTCATACTGAAGACCAGTAAGATGACATGTACACAGTATTCGATAACAGAAACCAGAAGCAACCAGCAAATCATTACAAACCTTACATTGTCAGAATTAAAGGTCTTGAGTATTTTTCCTGACATTTGATTTTACAAAGTCTTGATTTTACAAAGGCTTTACATGTTATGTCCTTTTTTTATTGAGAGACATTGTTAAATGTAAACTTGGTCAAAATTTGTCAAAGAACAGAAAACACTTGCTGGTTAAAACCTTCGCTGTATTCTCTAATGCCTTCAAAGCTAACTGCGTAATATGGAAACTTTTTTCTTAAACAAATTTCACTGGGTATTTTCATTTTTAATTTTTTTTTGTTGCTGTAAAATGCCTTAAATGTTTTACAATTAACATTAGTCTCAACTTTAAACACCCCAAATGCTAATAAGTGTTCAGTACTTGTTTACATTTAAATTTCCAGCATTTGGCACATGCCCTTATATCCAGAGTGACTTACATTATCTCATTTTTATACAGCTGAGCAATTGGGGGTTTGCTCAGGGGCCCAACAGTGGCGGCTTGGTGGACCTCGGATCGAACTCACATGTCTAGATTCTGATTGTTAAAAATAATTCTTTAGACAATGGCATGTCAAACATTTACAAAACACATCATTCTTGGTATGCCTTCTCAATGTGAGCTTACAGAAATAATCGTTGTGATCCCTGTGCTGTGATATACATCAAATAAACAAAAAGAAAGGAACAGGGAATAAAAGCCCAATAGGTTTCACATGCAAATTTATGTGTGTTATGGAGTTCATCCACTGTAATACAGAGGTAGAGATTATAATATTATCACTTTTTTTATACATTTCACATACACATAAAGGGATTACTGTAAAACTGCAGTAAAAAAGTCCCCGGTTAAGCTTGTGAATCCTGAATACAACATTTAAGGTTATTGTAGAAAATAATAAGGAGGAAACTTAAGGCTTATTTACCTTATAGTAATTTGTCTTAATGTAATGTCTGTGAGAAATCGGCAGATATATTTGCCTGTATTCAAAATATCACTTGAGGTCAAATATAACTTGTTTTTGCTTTGTATATGTGAGATTGTTCTCTTTGCAGTTATTTTTTTGTGTATACTTTTATTTTGGTAATAAGCCAATCAGTTTCAACGCCACATCGATGGTATGGTTACAAACCCAGCTTTGGAGATGAAATTCATATGAAATGTCCCCCTAACTCCCATTTCCCAGTGTTGAATAACAGCTGGGCAACACTGCTTCCTCTTTTCCAGCTAAATAAGGCTGTACATTGTGTCAGTAATATCCAGTCTATATGAAACAGAAAACACAGCTGGGGAACATTCAATGCCGTGGTTGCATTTTACTGCTCCTGGTGCCTCTCTCTCTCTCTCTCTCTCTCTCTCTCTCTCTCTCTCTCACACACACACACACACACATATACATATACACACACACATACACACACATATATATATATATATATATATATATATATATATATATATATATATATATATATATATATAATGTGAACCAGGAGCAATAAAATATTATATATACACAATACAAATAAAAATGGATATGTCATATAATAGTGTTATGAAGAATCCACCATAACAAAAAATGAGAACAGCACTGTATGTGTGTGTTTAAAGGGGAGTCCTACAACGTTTATGGCGGTTCATTAGTTAATAACAACTCAGTACGCTGCTCATTGTCGAAGAAGGCACTGTTTAAAGTTATAACGCACTTCATACCACGTTAATAAGCGTCTCATACCGTGTGCGTCTTTTCTCGGCGATAACAAAGAACTGAGCGCGCGACACTCCCCTCGTCGCGCACGTTCCCTTTCGCTCTTACCCATGATGCCTCGCGTTCGCCTGCTTGGAGCGAGTCGCCATGTTGTTGGTGTGAAAGCTAAGGAGCCGCAGCAACCCGGGGCTGAAATCCGTCACCATCCGCATTCTCCACCTGTGAGTAAGACAATGTGGTAGATTTACAGGGTCGTACAGACGCGTTGCACCGTATTGTGCGGTTATTTGTGAGAAGTGAAGTCGTTAACGGTGGATACGAAGCGAGATATTTGGAGGTGTCGCCTCCCCTCCTCCTCCCTCCGGTTCGCTCCTGCTGTTGTGCCGCTTCTTCCTGTCCAGACATCTCGGGCCTTTTGTTAGCAGCAGGAGGGACCTGTAGCATAGCGCAAAGCCGGCTGTCCAGGTATCGTTTTAACGGTTATATAACAGTGAATTTTGTGTTTTAGACTCGTGTTTTTGTGCCGTTGTGTTTTTTCCTCTTTAAGTAGCACGTTTGTAGAGGAAGCAGCGCAGGCCGTGTGTTTATTAGTCAGGTTCAAACAGACGCTTGTTTTATAGCTTGGGCTCTCGACAGACTTCACAAATATATAAAAATGTTCAAATGTTCTTTAAAAACTATTTTTATTTGGGACTAAACCGGTATTTTTATGAGCTCAGTGGCGGTTGCTATGTGCCGTGTTTTTGCCTGGCAGCTAACGCTAATGCTAACGCTAGCTGTCGAGTTTGTTAGGTCGATTTTGACAAAGACGTTCACTCGAGTATCACCGCGTCTGTTTGGATATTTCTGTATATCCAGCACAATTGTATTCCGTTTTTCTATTAGAAAGTTTAACGACGTTTTTAGATAATGATTAACCCCGTTGTGGTTTCAGTATCTACTTCCGGGAGGCGTATTGAAGGGGGGAGAACAACCGACCTCGGTGTGGTGTTTTCCGGGCTTTTTTCCCCCCTCTCCGCCTGGTGTTTTTGTTCTTATCTACACACTTTTAACAAACTCTATAGTCACCCTGACGTACTTTAAAGTTATTTTTCAGCATCAGACTGTCGTTAAAAAATTGTATTAGGGTTGGTTCGATATATCAGAAATGTATCGCGGTATTTTTAGGCGTTTTACGATATACTTATAGATCGCGGTATTTATTTTGGACAATAGAGATGCAGAGGCAGCAATATGAGCACAAATTTAAAGCTATTAGGAAAAAATACCTTTTATCAATACCCAACTCTGCTAGTTTATAATCTAAACATGTGGGTTTTTTTTTTTTTAAGTGAAATGGAGGCAGACCACATCCTGGAGGAAAAAAAGTATTCAGACGATTTGTCACTGTATAAAAGGTTGTAAAGTCACTCATGTCTCCTGGGTATTCTTTTGCATAGCATTGCATCAGGCTCAATGTTGTTGCTCCATTTACAATATTTGAGGTTGTATTTTCATAGCTGTAATTTGCACTAACAATCAGCTTTTTAGCACTAGAGTTTTGTACCCTTAATCTTAATAGTTATATTTGTGCTTAAATTCACTCAATATATAAACAATCAACCTACAAATTTCAGATATCTGCCTTTGTGGGCTTTTAACGTTTGCTTCCACTTCAAAAATGCATCACTTGAGTTGTTTTTTATTGTCCTGATGTTTAAACTAGGATATCTTGCGCTTTACTACAGTGCTGGGTTATTACAACAGGGTATGTGTACAACGTTTATTTATTTATTTATTTTATTGTTTTTGCTGTAGTCTGTGAGTGTGAGGTGTTCATGGTGGTTACTTATACCTTGTAACTTAGCTGTTAATTTATGTGCAGACGAGGATTGTGTTTTTGTCTTAAACACCAAACTAAAACGAATGCTCATGATTTTGACTAAATTGCTGCTTTACAGATTAATCGTTTTATCTGAAAATCTTTCCAGTCTGTGATTATGATAACACATTATACTGAGTTCTCAGTAACGTGAGTTTTACACTTGACCTTTACCCCTTTCTTTCCCTTTTTGGTCATGCCGTGGGTTCAGGATGATGAGTTATGATAGTGATGTGTAATGAAACTCAACAGATGCATGCTTGGTTTCCTTTTAAACTCGCACACTTTTCAGGGGGAATTCCTGTAAAATTCTGTGCGATCTATGATTACCATTGCAACTGTTAAAAAAAAAATTTCACACGTTAGTCCATTGTGTCCATTTACATTTGTTAATTTGACCCTCACGTTTATCTAGAGCAACTTAAGAGTGAGGCAGGTAAACTGCTTTTACCAGTTTATCTTGAGTATTCTGAAATGATTCCAGCATATAGGATTGTAAGCGCGAGCAGATTTTCTGTTGCACAATGGAAACAATACACGAAAAAGTGTTCACCTTGTGTCATTTTTGGGGGTTTTTTCTGCCAAATTACCTTCTGGAATGAACATTATACTGCTCAAAAACATAACAGAAAAAGGTTTTGTTGGAAACTTGAAGGTTAAAAGGTTTGAATCTGGCAAAGATATTATTTCTGGCTAATTACCAAGTAAACAAATCTGTCGTAAACACAGTGATTCACTGAGCCATTTGAGCTGTGAGCACAAGAGTTTTAGCAATGCCTGTTATTAAAAAAAAACAAAAAACTAGTATTTTCTTTATCTATCTCACTTTGTATTAGCGGTCATATTAGAACAGCTAAAAAGAGCAGTGTTTCACACTTGGGGTGGTAAGAACAGTAAAGGATTAAAACAAATCCTCTATATGTTTTCCAGAGCATTATTATAACGTAGTGGTAGTGTTGAACAAAAGCATTGGAAGTAAAATTTATCATCTTATTAACTTGCAGTACCAGAGTGAGTCACAACAGTGCAAAACATGTTTGTTTTGAAATCCTTTTTTAAGAAATGCTTAAAGCTTGGTCACTAATTAAAACCAGCTCCATTAATCAGCAGAAACTCTTGTGCACTGGTTATCTTTTTTTTTTCTGGGAAATTTGACACACTCTTCCTGGATGACTGAAAACAGAAAGGAAAAAGTAGACATTATTTGTGTAAAAGAAATCAAGTTTTTTGAGGTCAAGGAAGTTGCAGTATTTGCCATTGTTTAGAAATGTATGAACCTGGAGTGGAGAGTCCACCCTGCACACTTCTTGCAGTAGCAATTAAGTATTTGGAACAAAGCAAAGCTACAAATTTGCCATGTTGTTAAACTGGAATTGTGCATACTGGTTAGTGCAGTTCTTTGGAGGAGGAAAAAAATACAAATGTAATTTTTCTCTTTTACTAATGTTTTTTAATCAACCTACAGTTAACTTTATAACGTCATAGTCCTGTTTAATAATTTTTTATCTACAGATCTTTCTTAAATTAATTGCTCAACAAAGACTGATATCTACAAGATATCTGCCTTTTTTGGGTGATAGGGAAATCTCTGCTTGTCCTTGCAAAATGTCACCAAATAATTTTTTTAGCTTTAGTGTTTACATTTTTTTTTTTTCATTTTTATTTTTGCCTAGTCTTTTTGAGGCGATTTGGGATAAAATGGTTTTTAATGTGCATAGTATGCTATTGTAATGTTTACAGTATACTTGATGTTTGAAAGCCATGTTTTCCTTTTTTTTTTTTTGAGTAACAATACAGTGCTTTAATGTTGTTGAACAAGGCCATCAAGTTTTCCAATCAAAAGGCTTCAGAAGGCTTCTAAGGTATTTTAGACCATGTGAACTTTTAATGTTTAGGTTATTTAATTGTATTAAGTAAACATTTGTTAACATTTTTAAATGTTAAATATTGGTGTTCTTTTGTTATTACAGCAAATAGTATTTTAACTTTATGCACATTTTCAGAGCTATTGGGAAATTATGCTGCTCAGAAAACTGCCTTCTACCAGAGCATGTGCTCAGTTCACTAATCTCCCATGTGTAGGCTGAATGAATATCCTTAGTATTGCACCTGTTATAAAAACCAGTGTTGTCTCGGTTTAGGGCCTTAAATCAAATGGCTGGAACATTATCATAAGTTAAATATATTTTTGTATGATGTAACCTATTGACATTATTTTGTTCCATGAGATCATTTGCGTTCTGATGTAGTTGGTTGTAGTAAACAGGTCAGTAATAATTTATTTACTTGATTCACACAGAGTTAATAAATTTCAGTTATTCGAAAAAGATAAATTCAGAAGAAATGAAGACTTGTACCACTTCTGCTTTCTTAAGTCATTAGTCCTCTCTCGCTAATTTCCTGCCTTGTCTTTTTTTCCTTTTCTCTTCGTTTCTTCTTTTTAATAGTGACCTAATAAAGATAAGTAATTTATGATGAACAGTCATTGCTGCTTGTAAAGTTCAACTCCAAAATAAAAACAGAAAGATTACTTCATCCGTTTTTAATGTTGCCTTATTGTTCAAGGCGATTGCGTTTAAGCAAAATTGATTGTTTAAACACTTTTAAAATAGACAAATGTTTTGCATAGGGTTACTTGTTCAAATGTTAAATGCACATGCACAAAATATGGCCATAATCTGAGTAGGTGTGTCTCCAATAAGCTGTTCATTTTAAATAGTGTACTAGGTTTGGTCAGTGTAAACAGGCTTAGTCTCAACTAAAGTTATTTTAACCCACAAAGTTCATTGAGGGTGTTTTCCCATGTATATGCAGTAATATTAAATGTAACTCAGCTTGGTAATATACAAATGCTCTGTTGATGCATTGATTTCTTGTACTTTTTGAGATTGGAGATTATTGTAAAATAACTGGAACTAACCCTAGGACTGCATTGTTAAAGAAATCATACTGCTTATGAGACAAGATGCCAGTTATGTAGGGGTTTTCTTTAGAGATGGCTCAGTGGCTCAGGGCTACATGTGGATGAAAAGATTAAAAGGCCCAGGGGAGGGGGCCTGCTCCAAGTATCTAGTGTCTGTTGGTGTTATGACATGAAAATTCAATACACCAGTCAAGATCTGCTCTTACTTTTATTTCTGTTGTAGCATATGCCAAGATAAGTTTCTATTTTGTCTTCTCTGCCTGTGTTTGGGAAAGTGTGCAGTAACTAATGCTATATATGCCTGGGCAAAAGGCTACCTCAACATTCAACCGCATTTTGATGTAGCTATATAGTATTGTATGAATTGTGGTGCGAATAGTTGAGTTATAGTGGAGTACATGTATTTATCTTGCTTGCTTTCAGATTTAAGCTTTCATAATGTGATATGATGCTTAATGATTAGTAATAAATGACCATATTTGTGTTAGATTGGCATGGCAGAATACGTGCTTAAAAGTAAGCTCTTAGCAGATCAGTTCAGTGGATTTGACCGACATTTAGTGATGATCTGTTAATTGCTCTGCCTTGTGCATGGTGTGAGTGTGAGCAGTGCTCCATATTATCCACTATTATAGTAATGTTGCTAAATTCTAAATTTTCTAAACATGCTGATTCCAAAGCTCTCTCTGACATTTAGTTTTCAAAGTTGAAACATCCTCTCTTCAGTGAGTGTATTTGTTTGAAACATTTGAGATTTACATTTTGAGAACTAAAACTAAGCAGCAGAACTTGGGGTTTATTTCAATCATGACTGTTCCTAAATGTTAGTAATCTGATTTTGTTTTTTTCCTATTTTCACATTACATATATCTCATGCTGCTTTGCAGGCTCTGGTGGAATGAGCGTAGCGTGCTTGTTAAAGAGAAAAGCTGTGCTCTGGCAGGATTCGTTCAGCCCCCACCTCAGACTGCCTCCTCCTGACAGGCCATTACAAAATATGCCTGTGGTGCTGAGTCCCGCGGGCCATGCCCCTCAGCCCGGCCCTGCTCCACAAGCTCCACCCCCTACCCAGGGGGCAGGGCGTTCTCAAGATGATGCCATGGTAGATTACTTTTTTCAGCGGCAACATGGTGATCAACCTGGCTACAACAATGGCAAACACCGCTGGCCTACTGGAGATAACATCCATGCTGACAACCAGGTTAGCTCTTCTGCACTGTACACAAACCTGTCTGGTTCTCATCATTAATGGAATGTTTTTATTCTTGCTTTTTTATTATTTTTATTTTATTTATTTTTTTGAAATGTTCTATGCACTTTTGTGTGCGTGTCTCTTAGGTTCGGTCAATGGATGAACTCAACCATGATTTTCAGGCACTTGCTCTGGAGGGAAGAGTCATGGGAGAGGTTAGAGTCCACGTATTCACTAATCATCTCACTACCCACTTTTGTTTTCATATTTTAAGGGGGGTTTATTTTTTCCTTATATTTATATATAACTTTGGTACTCCCACAGCAGCTCCTCACAGGAAAGAAATTTTGGGAATCTGACGATTCAGGGAAGGATGGACCAAAAGGAATCTTTCTGGACCAGTGGAGAGACAGTGCCTGGGGCGCGTCTGGTAATTGCTGTGCACTTGTGTGTTTAATGAATTGAGAGAACCTTAATGTTTATTTTGAACAATCTTTGTATCTGTGTGATGCACAGATCATTCAGTGTCACAGCCGATTATGGTGCAGCGTCGGCCAGGTCAGGGATTCCATGGCGTTGGGGAGGCAGGGTCTGTGCTGTCTCCTCGTTCTGAGAGTGGTGGTTTAGGAGTCTCTATGGTGGAATATGTTTTGAGCTCATCCCCTGCTGAGAAACTTGACTCTTGTCTACGTAAAGGAGCTTTTGTGAGTTTTTACTTTTCACTAAAACTTTTTACTTTTTTTTTTTTTTTTTTTTTTTTTTTTTTTTTTTTTGATGATAGCTGTTTCTTTCAAGCTACTTTCTTTAAATTCTTAGTTCTTTAAAACATCATTGTCCTTTCAGTTGTTAAATGTTTGTTTTATCATCTCTGCTCTTCTGTTAGGGAGCTAGAGATGCTGAAACTGATGATGCTGAAAAGAGAGCAGAGGCAAAACCAAAAACCACATTTGACCCAGAGAGAAAAGAGTTGAAGGAATCTGAGCCTGATCCTATGGACAACCCAAACGGACTACCCAGTCAGAACGGTCTTGATGTTGACGTGAAGGACTTCAGGTACAACCCAAACAGTGCTTGTAGTATCAATCATGTTCAATTCTTTTGGAACTGTTTTAAGCATTCTATTCCATCACCCTTGTTTCAGTCGTACTCCTGGTAACTGTCCTCCTGCTGGTCCTGAGGTGGAGCTGGGCGGACCTGAAATGACTGGAGGAACAGGACCAAAACCACCTGAAGAGTTCCAGAATGTTGAGCCCCAAAACGTGACCCTGGATCCCATGGAATCTGTGTCCATGGAGACTTTGCAGTTTGATTATACTGGCAGCCAACTGCCTCTTGACTCCACAGCAGCTACTGTTGGCCTTTTTGATTACAACTCCCCTCAGCAGGTTAAAGTCCTTTCTTATCAATCTCTTAATATTTTGCATTTTGTTTGTGTGTGTTTTATTTGAAATACATGTATTTTGAACATTTGGTTTATACTTTTTAAGCTGAACTGCTGAAATTGAAATACCATGGGCCTGCAGGCTGCTAGTTAGATAAAGGGCATTAGCATATGGAAATAGCATTTGCTACCGTTACCTTTACTAGTGACCCGGTTAGATTTTTTTGCTTTGTTTTCCAAACCTAACTGCTGAGTAAAATGTTTCTTGCTACCTCATACATGGCTAGTCTTGAAAATTTAATTTCATGAAGATGGACAAAGAAGCTCGAAGTGAAAAAGATATCTGTAAGAATGACCAATGGTCTTTTCCTGTTTTCACCTCCCCGTGTTCAGACTCCATTCGTGTCACTGGCATTTTCTTAGCTGAAAGAATTCACTTATATTCACCGTGCACTGTGGTGTGTGTGGGTTTTTTTTTGTGTGTATATTTTTTTTGATGAGTGTGTAAAATCTGCAATGTTGGGTTTTTATCCACTGTAAATTGTTCATGCTGTCCTGACCTTATTGTTAATTATTTATCGGCATCCATTTTTGGCAGTAAATGTTTTATTTATTTTTAATTCTCAGACTGCATACAGAGATTTTTTTTTAACATGAGTGTTAATTTATGTATTTTGAACTGTTTCAGCTGTTTCAGAGGCCCAGTGCTCTGGCTGTGCAGCAGCTCACAGCCGCACAGCAGCAGCAATATGCCATTGCTGCTGCCCAGCAGCCGCACATTGGTGAGTGTGTATGTCTGTAATTCAAGTTCAGTTATTAGAATAATTTGTCATTGGCTGGACAAATTAATGGATATACAACCTTCTCCCATAGTGTCCCAGAACTTCTTTGTCATAAAGGTTTTTTTTTTTTTGGTTGTGTGTTTCAGGATTGGCTCCTGCTGCGTTTATGCCGAACCCTTACATTATTAGTGCTGCCCCGCCTGGCACAGACCCTTATGCTGCTGGCCTTGCTGCTGCTGCCACTCTTGGTATGAGGAGTGAAATATCCCTGTTAATGTTAATAGTTGACCCCAGTAAATTACTTGATAAGTATGGGGTTTAATTTATGTGTGTTTGTGCATGCTACAGGTCCAGCAGTGATGCCCCATCAGTATTATGGTGTAACTCCATGGGGTGTGTATCCAGCAAACTTGTTTCAGCAGCAGGCTCCTGCCCCCTCCAACTCTGGCAATCAGCAGCCAAATGCACAGACCCAGCAGAATCAACAGCAGGTGTGGAATTCAGTCCAGAACTGTTTGTAGTCCTGGTTTTTTTTTTTAATCCCATTCACCTGTTTGTAATATTTTCTAACATCCTTTATTTTCTCAAATAAAAATAAATTAGCCTTGGCTAATAAATTAAGCCATGGCTACCAAGACTAAGATAAAACGTATTTGGAAGATGAATTAGTTACTGCAGTAAACACACAACAGAGCATCGCATGAGACACCTGCCGTGTCCATAGTCACAAGCTAATCGGTGTCGCTTTTCTTTGTTTGGTCTTAGGCGATCCTAATCCCTATGCACACCTAGTGCATTTGGGTGGTTCTTGGTGTTTTCATGCTTTTCCATACATGTGCACAATTTTATTTGTTGTGTGTAGATTCAAGTTTTCTTGCTCTTTGGTAAAGAAAAAAGTGCTGTTCTATATAACCGGATAACCTTTTGCGATGTGCATTTTCCAGTAATTTTATACATTGTGGGGATTAAACTAAGTACTTCCAAATTAGTAGCAAGCTAAAAAAAATCCTAGCATTTTAGCTAAAACAGTAGAACTTGTTGAAGCTGAAGGAATTCTCATTGCTATGAATTGTCAGTGTGCTGCAGTTAGTGTTTACTCAGTGGCCATGGGGTTATGTCTTCAATGTTTATTATTATTGTGAGCAGTCAAAGGCTAGTGGAGGGAAAAGATTACTGTTATGATTCCTGTGGCTTGGTATTACTAGCTGGACTAAAAATCTGTGATGGATGTACAAGTTGGATATTTGGTGGTGTTTAAGCAAAGTTAATTGACCATTTTCTGTTCCTATGCTACTTCTACATTGCTTAAAGTATATGTGCTCTTCAGGTAATGCGAACTGGAGGTAACCAACGACCCCTGACCCCAAGCCAGGGTCAGCAGGGCCAACAGACAGACCAGCTTGTAGCAGCTGCAGCAGTGAACTCTGCATTGGCATTTGGCCAAGGTTTGGCGGCCGGTGTTCCTGGTGAGTGTAGGGTGTTGGGTTTTTTTTTGTTTGTTTGTTTTTTTCCCCTTTTTCTTTTCTTTTTCTTTTGCTCGTGACATTATTTAATTAGATTAGCTTAGCAGTTAAACATTGCAATTGTACCTATCTCCCAGGCTACCCTGTGCTTGCTCCAGCTGCATATTATGATCAGACTGGTGCTCTTGTAGTCAATACGGGAGCTCGCAGTGGTCCTGTCCGACTCATGGCTCCAGCTTCTGTCATCATCAGCCCTACTGCCGCCGGTATGCATTTCAGCTTGATGTTTTTTTTCAGTCATCTATCTATCGGATTACTGTGCATTATAGCGTCAGTTGAAATATGACGATCACCTTCAGTTTCATTTTGATCTGTATAATCTTTCCATCTGTCCCTCTTGGTCTTTTGGACTCCATTCTTACAGTGGCTGCAGCTGCTGCCTCTGCCAGTGGAGCTAATGCAGGCCTAGGTGGTGCGGCTAATGGGGCATTTCGTGCACTGAGTTCCCAGCAGGCTCCAGGTCAGCAGGGTGCTGGGGCTCTTGGTGGAAGCTCCTTCTATGGGAGTGGTTCTCCAAGTTCCTCTTCGCAGAGCTCATCCCTGTTCTCTCAAGGTTCTGCTCAGCCAGGAAGTTCCTCTCTTGGATTCAATGCTAACCCATCCTCGTCCCTTGGAGCTACACTGGGTGCAACACTTGGAGGTTTTGGAACAGCAGGTGTGTGTAAGTGTGTGTGAGAGAATCCAAGAGACACACCAAGACCTCGCATACTAGTGTATATATTGTACTGTACAAACTTTGCATATGGTCACATGTTCATGTCCCCTGCAATGTCTCAGAAATGCACAGCAAGCCTTAACATTTCATAGACTTATTTCAGAAATGGTTCTGAATGTTTAGCAGAAACCTGATTAATGTCTATATGTCTGTCTGCAGTTGCTAACTCTAGCTCCAGTGGCTCTCGTCGGGACTCTCTGACTGGCAGTTCTGACTTGTACAAGCGTAACCCC
Organism: Tachysurus fulvidraco; assembly: GCF_022655615.1. Classification (NCBI taxonomy): domain Eukaryota; kingdom Metazoa; phylum Chordata; class Actinopteri; order Siluriformes; family Bagridae; genus Tachysurus; species Tachysurus fulvidraco. Next base: position 11,770,947 of record NC_062541.1, read on the forward strand.
AGCAGCCTAACTCCTATTGGCCATGGAGGCTTCTACAACGGACTTGGTTTTAGCTCTTCCCCTGGCCCTGTTGGCATGCCACTTCCCACTCAAGCTCCCTCACATTCTCTAACTCCTCCACCTTCCCTTTCAACCCATGGATCCTCCAGCAGTCTCAATCTTGGTGTGTACTATTTTGAAAAAGCTTTAAAAGTAATTATGCTTTTATTTTCTCGTTATTTTATTGAAAAATATTGTGATTTCTTCCTTGCAGGGGGACTGACCAATGGCAGTGGACGCTTCATTTCCGCTGCTCCTGGAGCTGAGGCAAAGTACCGCAATGCTACCACTGGTTCCTCCCTCTTCAGCCCCAGCAGCCAGCTGTTCCCGTCATCACGCCTTCGTTACAGCATGTCTGATGTGATGCCATCTGGGCGCAGCCGTCTGCTTGAGGACTTCCGCAACAACCGCTACCCTAACCTCCAACTGCGTGAGATTGCAGGCCATGTGATGGAGTTCTCTCAGGACCAGCATGGCTCTAGGTGTGCATTTATCCATGTACTTTTTTAAATGACTATTTTTTGTGTTATATGTCTAAATGTATATAACAGAGGGACTATAGATCTGTTTAAAACCAATACAGCAATTTCCAGTAAAGCAACTAAACCTGGGTTTTTACTAAGTTTGCTCCAACAGTTGTTTGAATAGCTCCCCATACATGGCACATGCTGTACAAATGCATGCATGAAATACTTTGTGTGTATGTTCAGGTTTATTCAGCTAAAATTGGAAAGAGCAAGTTCTGCAGAGCGTCAGTTGGTCTTTAGTGAGATTCTGCAGGCTGCCTACCAACTCATGGTTGATGTTTTTGGAAATTATGTCATTCAGAAGTTCTTTGAGGTAAGTCAAAGTTTCCTTTTGTTCTTAAGGTCTAACATATCCTTAGTTTTGTGGTCTGTAATTACAGCCTTAAATTTAATTGCCGTTGTCTCCTGTTTGTGACAGTTTTAATAAGTTAAATAGATGGTCTTCTTGATGTTCTCAAGTTAAATAGAGTTAGATAGAAACTAATAATAGTGTAATGTAGCATGCGGTTACAAGAACACTGATGTAAACATTGCTTTGCACACCATTTGTTATAATCTCCAAGCAGTAATCTGTAGGCTGGTTTGTTAATGTTGTCTTTCAGCTTTGTATCACTTGAACATATTCACTAGTAAAATGGCAGTAATGACTGATCTTACATGTTAGTTTTGTAAGTTTTATGAACACTTTTTTTTCTTTCTTTTTTCTTTTTTTAAAGAATTTGCAAACATTAGCATCATGAAGAATGAATGAGGGCTCTACTTGTTGGGCACAGTGTGGAGTTTCGATAGTGTTTCTCAGCTGAAGCCCCGTTTGCCCCAAAATCATTACTCTGGCCATGCAGTGAGGCTATTGAAATATGGGATTGTAAATCTAAGTTAATTAAATGGCAATTTGTCAGTGTTTTAAAGTATGTAACTAATTAGCTTAGAAAAAATGACGATCTGTCTGTGCTATCGATAATCAAGTTTAATTAGGGGTTCTCAGATATAATTCCAATGAGATCATGCAGGTATTGCTACTGGACTACATTAGATCAAGATTAGTAATATTAGATCAGTCAAGGTGGTTCCAATCTTAATGTTGTGTACAAATTACATCATGTGCATTTGTATAGTTCGGCAGTCTGGATCAGAAGCTGGCTCTTGCTGAGCGGATTCGTGGCCACGTACTGTCTCTGGCTCTGCAGATGTATGGATGCAGGGTGATCCAGAAAGCTCTAGAGTTCATCCCCTCTGATCAACAAGTTATTGTAAGTGCACACTTTCATGCCACCTTAAACTTCCACTTATAATCCTCAGAAGAATTTAATTAATGGATGTCTTGAGTGATGATTTTGTTGATGTGTGATGCAGAGTGATATGGTACGAGAGCTGGATGGCCATGTGCTGAAGTGCGTGAAGGATCAGAATGGGAACCATGTAGTACAAAAGTGCATTGAGTGTGTGCAGCCCCATGCTCTCCAGTTCATCATTGATGCTTTCAAGGGACAGGTGGGTCACCATAGCAACTGGCCACAGACTATGGTTAAATGTCAGGTTTACATAAAGCCCCCAGAGGAGTGTGTGTAAATGGATTTTCCTTTGATGTTATAACGGTGATTGAAGTGGCTCTCAAAGATAAAAGGCATTTGTGTGTATTTACTGTGCATGTGTTGTGCAGGTGTTTGCTCTGTCCACGCACCCCTATGGCTGTAGAGTGATCCAGCGTATTTTGGAGCACTGTCTTCCTGAGCAGACACTGCCAATACTGGAAGAGCTCCACCAACACACTGAGCAACTGGTTCAAGTAAGCAACATTTTGTCCTGCAACTGAAGCTCTGTTATCAGAATGTAATTACTGTATGTATTTATCCTTTTGCACTCCTTTTTACTGTGCATAGGCAATAATTTTCTATAATCTTTTACTGCATGTAGGATCAGTATGGCAACTATGTAATTCAGCATGTGCTGGAACATGGCCGTGCCGAAGACAAGAGCAAGATTGTCTCTGAGATCAGAGGAAATGTTTTGGGACTCAGCCAGCACAAGTTTGCCAGGTAATTAACAAACACCAGGAGAGACAGCTACAACACACAGACTTACCCTTTTTTCAAACTGGCAGTGATGCAACTTGACACAACATGCTGCTGGTATGAATGTGGATTTAGGAAACAACATCAGTGAGTCGAATAGATGTGAGTTCGGCTCATTAAGTTTTTCTAAACAGTATGGTGGAATTTCTTGCATCAGTACCTCTGTGGTGTAATCTCGGGTTAACAGTATCTACGCCATGTCATCAAATACACAGGACAGTGTCATTTAGGCTGTTGTAAATAAAACTGTCTCCCTCTCTGCAGTAATGTAGTGGAGAAGTGTGTGACACACTCACTGCGTGCGGAACGGGCCATGCTGATTGATGAAGTGTGCAGTATGGCGGACGGGCCCCACAGTGCCTTATACACTATGATGAAGGACCAGTACGCCAACTACGTCGTGCAAAAAATGATTGACGTTGCTGAGCCGACACAGCGCAAGATAGTAATGCACAAGGTGAAAAATTCATCCTGACCGATTACCTTTCATTGCAAATGCATTTCTGATCTCTGTATTTCCTTCCCAGGTTTCCTTTGAACTGTCTTTGCAGCTTCTCTTTATAGTGCTTCCCTGCCCAATGTTAATGGTTGCCTGTTTGTTTAGATTCGGCCTCATATTGGAACCCTGCGGAAGTACACGTACGGGAAGCACATTCTGGCCAAGTTGGAGAAGTACTACATGAAGAATGGTGTAGACCTGGGCCCACTTTGTGCTCCACCCAACGGCATCATGTAAATTTTCCTCTTGATGCTTTGAGGAGAGGGTGTTCACACCCAGCTAAGAGCTGTTGGTGTCTGGGATCATTGTAAAGCCTCTAGTTTTGCAGAATGCTCTTCTCTCTCTCTCCCCCCCCCCCCTCCCTCCAGTTCCTTGTGAGCTTGTTCTTGTTATCTTTATTCACCTAGTCCTTTCCCACTACTACTAAAAACTTTGTTCCTCTTCTGTTTCTGTATGTATGAGATGACAATATTTGATTTGATCCCAGTTTGAATCATGGAGGCTTCTGCATTTAAACTTTATTGCTATTACACACATTTCTAACACACCTTCATAACAAACACATTACATGCTAACCCACTCTATTGCTAACATGGTGCAGACATTTAGCATGGGAGACGTTTTTGGTCTTGCTTCTATAAATATTTAGTGCATACTTGGTGTAGAACTTTGCATATATATAAATATATATATATAAAACTTTGTAGTTTTTTCTGGTTTTTGATGTCCAATCTGTACCTATAATTACCCTAGTAGTGATTACATACTTCTAATTGTATAATTGTACATTTGTAAACCTTGGCTAATGTAAATGTGGACTCGCTTCTACAGCCCTTTTTGGTATGAGAACGATTTAAAAAAACAAAACGGGGAAAAAAAAAGAATCTTGTGCATTTCAGTGTAAATTCTCACCATTTTGGTTGTTGTTTGAGTTATGAGTTGTTGTATATTGTAAATTGTAATATCAGATTTTTGTTGGTTTTGAAGCCCTTTGGATTAAAATGGCATAGATGTACAAAGAAGACAAACATGGGCACTCTGCTTTTAGCCATTCACCAGCCATTTTTTCACATTTGCTCATCCCCCCTTTTTTTAAGATCTTTTATAGTCCCTCCCTTGCTCTGGGGCAGATAGCAGCGAGCGTGTGTATGTGTGTGATGCGTAGATTGCCCTGGTTGCAAGGTGTGTACAGATTTGCCATTCTTTTGTCTACTTGTAAGTGATTGTAACATTTTGATTTGGAACACTCTGCGGTGTATATTTAAACAGCCTTGTGTATATTTCCTATGATCTCTTTATGCGAGCACACTTGTAACCATAATGTGTATAGTTAACAGATGCTGTGTGTGCTTTCTGCCTGGGCAACTATTTTTTGTAACTCCAGTTGTAGATTGTCTCTAAACAATGTGTGATCTTTATTTTGAAACAAAACATGGATAAAAATCTCAAAATTTAAAAATGTCCCTGACTCTTCTTTTTATTCTTCTGATGATTCATTTTACAGTATAATGATTGTTTGCTTTACTGCTGCCATTTTGTGGTTCTTAAGTAGTTTCTTTTACTACTATAAACTATGTGCATGCCTTTATTTGATACGAGTGTGTACATATAAATCATAATCCTATGAATACATGATTAAATATTATCTTTACACTTGAGTGTAATTCTCTGTCTGCTACAATGAAGATAAACAGTATAAACTCACAACACAACCTAGATCTTTTAACATATTCTGGCACTACTGCAGACTTGAGCAGTGCCATAATCCGCTCCTTGATGTTTGCTTATGCAAAATTAACGAGGTTATTGGTCTAGTTTACTAGACAGCTTAATGGTGTATAGCTGCAAGTTGTTAGACACTTTTGTGATAGTGGCTTTTTAGAACCAGTGTTTAATGAACAAATAACCATTAGGTGTTTATGTACACTTAAATGATCAATAACCCACCTTCCTCTCATTTAAAGCATGTACAAACCCAATAACTCCTAAAACATTCGTAAGAAAATATTGAACATTAAAAACCTGAAATTTTTGCTTCTGGACTTTTGATGAGGTTTCACAAAAAAAAAAAAGATGCAAATGTCTTGCATAAACCTGGAACAAAACGTCATCTGGCCCTTAGGCACTACCACACAATCATCTCGTGGAAACAACCTTGTAGAATGATACAATATAATTTCTTTGAGTAGATCATGTTCTGAGAAGTGTCTGTAGCTTGTGGATGCCCTGTATAGCACATCTGTGTTCTGCAGACAGCTATTATAGTGAGGATGTACTAAACTGACTTTTTCAAGTGAACAGTTTCTATATTCATTTGTTCTTTAAAACTGTCTCTAGTTCCAATATCATTTGTAAAAAAATAAATAAATAAATAAAAATTGAGTAGTCCCATAGTTGAAAACATTTTTCCGTTTCTGAAAGGCATATTGGTAAGAATTGTTAAAAGGGTTGAAAACTAACAGATGGACATTATGTGAATTGAAATGCGGTCGATAATAAACACTGGCATGCTACAGGTGTGGAAAATAATTTCAACCTTCTGATTCTGAAATTCTTTCTTTCTTAAGCACAACAAAATTCTACAATTTAGTCTATGTTCTGAGACCATGAGAATAATATTGTTTATGCAGCTCTAAGGAGGGTAATGTTATTAAATAGTGTAGTTGTGCCTTAGAACTGTATGTGTGTGTGTGTGCGCTTATTTGTTAAACCTTAAAGCAGCCATATCAATGTGTGTGCAACAGCCACTAGCTTTGTGACTTTATCTGAAATATTATAAATAAAAAAATCAGAGGAATTTTTGAGGGTCTGATCTGCAGCCACTGCTGACCATACCTGACAGCCCCATTTAAGCAACGATCCATTAAGTTTCCAATTCCCTCCATCATAAGATGTTTGCAGTAACAAAACTATCTAATGCTATAAACTCATTATACTGCAGAACTGATATGGGCTCAGAACTCAAATCTGATTGGTCAGAAGGTGTTGATGAATTTTCTATAAAAGCAGCTCTGACAGTGGTACAAGGTGCAAGGCATATGAAAGGGTTATATTAATGTGCTCATAATACCTGTATGTTATTTTTATTTACTGTGGTAGAAAAAGAAAAAAGAAAAATTTACTCTTAAAAGTAAATAAAACATAAACTTCACTCCATCCTATCTTTGATTGCTAACTTACAATATCATGCCCCATCATGTTTTATTCCTTATATACAGACATAACTTGCTCAATGTTAGAAAGCCATCATCCGTTATGACAAAAAATAAACTAACAGAACAAAAATAAATAATACAAAATGCACTTGGATTGCGAACTAAAGAGTAAACTGTGAGCTATCTGTGTAAACTGTGAGATGTGCCCTTGTGTGAGTTTACACAGAGGAAAGGGGCAGATTTTGATTGACAGCCATCACACAAGATCATTATCATATAAGGTCACAAGGCCCGTAACCTACATGATGATGCACCACCAACGATTGTGAAAATTGATCAGCAAGAACTGACAGAAGGCGTTTTGCTGTGGTGGTGAACGTTAGCAAAGGAAAACTGGATGCATTTGCCAGTATTTTATTTGCACAGCTCTACCACCAGGGGTTGGGAGTGGTCATGGTACATCTGAAGCTATTCTTTGTGTACAATATTTTTTTCACCACTGAAACCATTTGTACTCATACAAACTCTTATTTGATGCTTGTCTTTCAGACTCATTTGCAGAATTGCCAACATTTTGTGTTAACATTGGAATTTTACTATTTTGCAAGTCATTGTAGTCATTTTACTACTTGGATATACAAACCCGATTCCAAAAAAGTTGGGACACTGTACAAATTGTGAATAAAAAGGAATGCAATAATTTACAAAACTCATAAACTTATATTTTATTCACAATAGAAAATAGATAACAAATAGATAACGTATCAAATGTTGAAAGTGAGACATTTTGAAATGTCATACCAAATATTGACTCATTTTGCATTTCATGAGAGCTACACATTCCAAAAAAGTAGGGACAGGTAGCAATAAGAGGCCGAAAAAGTTAAATGTACATATAAGGAACAGCTGGAGGACCAATTTGCAAATTATTAGGTCAATTGGCAACATGATTGGGTATAAAAAGAGCCTCTCAGAGTGGCAGTGTCTCTCAGAAGTCAAGATGAGCAGAGGATCACCAATTCCCCCAATGCTGCGGTGAAAAATAGTGGCGCAATATCAGAAAGGAGTTTCTCAGAGAAAATTTGCAGAGTTTGACGTTATCATCATTTACAGTGCATAAAATCATCCAAAGTTTTAGAGAATCTGGAACAATCTCTGTGTGTAAGGGTCAAGGCTGGAAATCCATACCCGTGATGTATGGATGCCCGTGATCTTCAGGCCCTTAAACGGCACTGCATCACATACAGGAATGCTACTGTAATGGAAATCACAACATGGGCCCAGGAAAACTTCCAGAAAACATTGTCGGTGAACAAAATCCACCGTGCCATTCGCCGTTGCTGGCTAAAACTCTATAGGTCAAAAAGGAAGCCATATGAAACATGATCAAACATGATCCAGAAGCACAGCCGTTTTCTCTGGGCCAAAGCTCATTTAAAATGTTCTGTGGTCAGACGAATCGAAATTTGAAGTTCTTTTTGGAAAACTGGGACACCATGTCATCCGGACTAAAGAGGACAAGGACAACCCAAGTTATCAGCACTCAGTTCAGAAGTCTGCATTTCTGATGGTATGGGGTTGCATGAGTGCGTGTGGCATGGGCAGCTTACACATCTGGGAAGGCACCATCAATGCTGAAAGTATATCCAAGTTCTAGAACAACATATGCTCCCATCCAGATGTCGTCTCTTCCAGGGAAGACCTTGCATTTTCCAATGCCAGACCATATACTGCATCAATTACAACATCATGGCTGCGTAGAAGGAGGATCCAGGTACTGAAATGGCCAGCCTGCAGTCCAGATCTTTCACCCATAGAAAGCATTTGAGGCATCATAAAGAGGAAGATGCGACAAAGAAGACCTAAGACAGTTGAACAACTAGAAGCCTGTATTAGACAAGAATGGGACAACATTCCTATTCCTAAACTTGAGCAACTTGTTTCCTCAGTCCCCAGATGTTTGCAGACTGTAATAAAAAGAAGAGGGGATGCCACACAGTGGTAAACATGGCCTTGTCCCAACTTTGTTGAGATGTATTGATGCCATGAATCTTAAAATCAACTTATTTTTCCCTTAAAATGGTACATTTTCTCAGTTTAAACATTTGATATGTCATACATGTTGTATTCTGAATAAAATATTGAAATTTGAAACTTCCACGTTATTGCATTCTTTTTTATTCACAATTTGTACAGTCTCCCAACTTTTTTGGAATCGAGTTTGTACAGTATGTTTAGATGCTCATGCTCTTAATCTGAAAAGTGGGATTTGCTCCAAACAAGACACAAACTTCTCAAAATAAAACTACTTAAAGAATACCTTTTTTCACCAAAGGTCAGTACAAATAAGAATTAAAAGTGTAACCTTATAAAAAGCTTTCAATTACATAACAGGCCATAAAACCCCAGCCAGCTGGAAAGCCTCAGTATGTGACATCCATAGAGAAATGAGCCGATATGCCAAGACATCAATTCCCACAAGAAACATTCTGTCACATGCATCCTTGGAAAAATATGCACTTTTTCGTTGATATTTCCCTCCTATTTTTAATACTTGAAGTAGGGCCTAAAGACGTTACCTGGTGTGAACATTTAACTGTTATATAATTCCATCTGTATACATTATATTTGATGACAGCATTCACCATGGTGAGAAAAACTCCTTATAAACCCCATCATGATGGTTCTGCAATAAACTGACTGAAAGGCTGTGCTAAATCAAATAACTTGATAAAGCAACTTTGGGATGTGGTTGAATGAAAGGTTCACAACATGTATGTCCAGCTAACAAATCAGTCTTTGGGGTGTTTAACACCCCTGGTGATTAATCTCCCTATCTCTAGACAACTATTACTAGAGCCATACATCAGATACCAGGGTATTGGATACTCTGCAATCTACAAAAATCCATACTGTGGTTCTGTTCATCATGTCTACCTTCATTCTGAAGTATTCACTGCAAATTATTTGAAATAATTAGCAATGCATTATGGACTTATAAAAAAAGTTTTCAATCTTTAATTCCATCCTGGAATAAATCCATCTAAAAGTCATTAATAATCATACAATAAGCAGCTCTGGAAAACCATTCATTGTTTCTCTGAGCTTTCAGAAATGAGCTCCATAGACCTCTGCAACAATAAACTTTAATATTTGGCTAAACACAGTGTACATTAGACGTCTGGTAGGGAAGAAACCAAACTGTTTAGAGAAAGTTCACAGAAGAAAGTCAAATTCCGAACAGAGCTAAAAAATTTTATTAATTTAATCCTGTTTTAAAATTTTAACAATAAAGTCTGTTTGTAAAAAGAACAAAATGTAAATGAAAAATGTAAAAACTCTGTAGATTGTTGTGTGGTGCACATGTAACCCATAGCATGAGATAATAGTGTTAATATTAATTATGATATAAGTATTTGTTACAAGTTGTTTATGGTACAATATAGAGAATTTATTTTGCTTCAGCATCAGCACAATTATCTTGGTGACTGGGTGCCAATGCCACAATGTGTAAGTAATTACCTATTCTTAATAGTGCATGGATCGTAATGTTATCCAACAGTTACATTTAACCAATCATCAGGGAAATAAAGCTATAAATCAATTCCAATTTTTGTTTACAATTTATTTTTCTATTTGGCTTAATACAGTAAACCTTTACGTTCAACAGAGTATTTTTTCATTACTTTCTGCTAATGTTGTGGAATTTGAAAAGCAATCCATAGTTTTGGAAAGACTGGAAAGTCTAGGTAACACATTTTAGCCCATTTTGTCCATGCTTTGTTTCACCAGGTGATTAAGAGGTTGACGAAGGTTAGTCCATTTTCCTCATTTGAAGTTATTTGTTTCTAACAGTGCATCATTCCTACTGTAGGGATTACTATTGGACTCATCTTGTAATGTTTTTTTTAATTTTGTCATTTTTAGGCATCAGCTTGAGATGTCACTAATAGAATTTCACTGTGTCAAACTCGATGACAATAAAGAGGTAGAACCCTTGAATTGTGTGATCTATAGAACCTGAGGGATAAAATATTAAACCTGTCATTTACATTTAGGATCCTTGTCTGTCATGGTTCTAATGCCTGGAGATACCGTTCACACACACACACACACACACACACACACACACACACACACACACACACACACACACACACACACACACACACACACACACACACACACACACACACACACACACACACATCAGCTCGTGCGGTAATAGCGGGTGTGACGAGCGGAGATTCCCAGTCTCTCCCCCTCCCCGGTTGTAACGGATGTTCGGGCCGGGCTGAAGAGGGCGCTCTTATCCTCATTAGGAGAACCCACCCGGCCCGGCGCACATCCTCCAGAGAGAGAGAGAGAGAGAGAGAGAGAGAGAGAGAGAGAGAGAGAGAGAGAGAGAGACTGAAGGCTGGATCTTGCTAATTGTGAGTCCAACAGGACCTGAGCACAAAAAGTCAGTAAAACACAGATAGGCCGTGCGCCACTGCTCCTGTTTTGGTCTTCGTGCGCTTTAGCGGGGATTAGATTCACCAAGATCCCGGACAGGACGGATGTCCCGACGACCGCCTGCACTGAACTCGGATCCTGAAAACAGACGATTTTAGTATTTCCCCCGTTTTTTTGGAGACGTAGCGGGGGCAAGTGGGCGATCCGGTGATCCGTGTTGCTGCTGCCATGAAGCTGCCGGGCTGGATGGCTGTGGCGCTGCTGTTCGCGCACTCCGTATCGGTAAGCCGAGCAGTCGCGCTCTATTGTTATCCGCAGACAAACGTGGCCGCGCGAGACCTTGGTTTCAGCACCTGTGTGTGTGTGTGTGTGTGTGTGTGTGTGTGTGTGTGTGTGTGTGTGTGTGTGTGTGTGTGTGTGTGTGTGGGCACTTAATGACAGATTTGACGGTGTAGTGTTCTTATGTGTGTAGAGTGGCGTCATGAATAAATATGGTCTTTACAGAACGTGCATGGTGCTTTCTTGTAAATCTCAGGCGCGAGCCAGGTCTCTCGGTTTGACCGCATCTCGAGTGCATCGTGCGCTCGAGAGCTCAGTGGAGACGTCACCGGTGGGGTTCCGTTACCGGTTTTTATCCACCAGCTGTATTGATCAGCGCGTGGCTTCGTGAGTGGCCTCGTGGGCACCGTAGGTCAGGGACACAACCCGCCCGCGCGCCCCCTCCCCGTGTCTGGTCTGTGTGTGTGTGTGTGTGTGTGTGTGTGTGGGAGGGATAGGCCATAATTATCACATCTCAGCTAATTAAGCTCGTTTGGCTTTTGTCTGCATGCTCGGATAGATCGAGGTCGTGGGGCGATGGCGGGATTGTGGGGTTTAGTAGCCGGTGTAGGGTGGGGTAGGTGCATCAGACGGTGGGGTGCAGCGGAACGGCTGCGGGCTTGTGCGAGGGAGGATGACGTCATTGGGACCCGTGGGAGATGAGAGGAACTGACCATATCGGCACCGTCCGGAACCGCACACTACCGCACTGAATTGCTTCTAAATGCTACGTGTAAACTGCAGGTGACTTCACATGTGGGGTGGTATTATAGTGAGTTACCTGTGGGACACACGCTTCTGTGTGTGCGCGCTTTCTGAACGTGTGGCAACGGAAACACCTTCATACTGCAGCCAATCCAAAACGCCTGCAATTATGTCATTGAAACTAAATATCCAGCTAAACAAACAATAATGTAGGTCAGTAAAAATGCTGTCTTTTGCTAAAAGTAATTTTACAATTAAAAGAATAATGACTTATTATACCAGTTATAATATTATTTATTATATTTATTTATTATTATTTAGTTAGTAATATTAGTTACAGGTCCACCGTGATAACAGATTTTATTCTGTTGACTTTGGACAGGTCAATGCTTATAGCTCTGAACTTGAATTCAGCTTGACAGAAGAAAAACAAACAAACAAACAACTGGATTTTGTTCAATCCATTTAAAACAGGTTGAGATATGGTTAGAAAGCGAGCAAACGAGGGAAAGAATGAAACCTTTTCATGTTTATACATACAGTTTTATAAATGTGCCAAAGAAGAAACGATATAGAAAACATAAAGTGCAGTGTTTTCATGATGGATGAAAATGATAGTTTTATATTCTAAGCAGCATGTGAAAAGAAATTACACTGCTTTAGGGTTAGAACACACACACACACACACACACACACACACACACACACACACACACACACACACACACACATATATATATATACAGTATATATGTATATATTTTTATAAACAAACCCAACATTCTCTTTCAATCTTTTTCCCTTTTTCACACTAAATTTCTATTCATGTTTATCTCTATTTCTGTCTTACATACATATTTCTTTTTTATTTTTCTCACTCATCATTTGATTTAGCTTGAAGCTCAAACAAGGCCACTACTGACCCTTGTCTAGAATAACATTTTTACCAGTCAGAGGATGAGGCCTCTTGAAAGGAAGTTTGGTGGTGTAATATCCTCTGCAGTCCTGTCTGCCAAAACCAGAGTTTAATTTAGATCTGGAAATGTTGCTAAGTGGACATATCCCCCTTCCTCTTTGTCTCTGCTTTCTGTATGTGTGTGTGTGTAGTTGCATGCTTAAATTCATTTTGGTCAATACTGAATCAGTGTTTTGTGCTGCAGACGACAAAGACAACCATAGAGAGACAGGAGGAGGAGAAAGAAAATGGGAGAACGGAATGTGTGAAGCAGAGAATTTCAGAGGGAAATTCTACCCCTGAGTTTCTCAGACCACACAGACACAACCATGTGCAACTGAAATAAGAGACATGCTGCACTGTATCGGCATCTTCATGTCCAAAACATAACTGTGCATGTCATGGATAGTAAGTGGGATTTGTGTTAGATAATAACAATGAGGCAAAAATCATACACCCAAGCAAAAACAGTTACAACTTATTATTTACAATGGTTAGTTCAGAGAAAGAGTTTGAGAAAGTGTTGATGTGAGCCTTCTCACTTTCTACTCGTGGTTCAGACAGGTGTAATTCAGACTACAAATACACAAGGTGGATCAAACCTCTGAAGATTTGTTTTGCGAATTGGTAACTGCGTTAATCACTTTCATTAAGAGCAATACACTGTGTTTGCTTGGCAGCCAGCCTGGGAATCGCTATGCATCCCACGATTTGATTACATTTTTATGCAAGGTGCCATGATGTGATTATAAAATGATTCTTAATGCGCCTTGGTGCATCTTGATCTTTTTGCCTCAAGCCTGCATTATGATTTCTTCCATTATGACCACATGCTGTTTTTATAACATATTACAATCTATCAACATCTATCATGAAAAACATTAGGCTTCATGAACTCTGTGGTATTTTTTAATCCCAGTAAGACATGCTTATGCATAAGCCTGCAAAGCTTGATGAGTTTTGTGAATTAATGCAGAAATTCAGCATCTTTCTAAATAGTATCACGAAGGATCAGTTATATGATTCATTCCTGCTTGCCAGGCTTTCATTCATTTGAACCTATATGTTTTTAAATGTTAACACATCAAATGGCACATGGCACTAGGAGATAGTGGTTCTTTTAGAGGTGTCAGGGCAGGAAGCTCAGCAGTGTCACCACCACTGAAAGCTTTACACTGTCTCACCTCCCTCTGACCTCCACCAAGGTGATGGATGCTAGCTGGTGAAATCTGGGTCACAACATCAATACTCTAAGGCTTTGTCTTTACACAAATAGAATCATTGATTTAGGTCTATGTCAAAAAGTGCCTGTGTATCACACAGCTAATTATGATTAAGCTATAACAATTTTTTTTCAGCTGCATGCTAACTGCACCTTGTTTTTATTATACTGAAAGCAGTAATTATGCGTTTACATTCATTCATTTGGCAGGTGCTTTTATCCAAAGCGATTTACAACTGATGTAGAACCTGATTCACATATAATCCAATTATAGAGAAAATGGAAAGAGAGAAAGACATTGGGGATGCAGAGAGAGGAGGAGTGAGAGAGAAGGAGACAGGGAAAGCGAGAGACAGAGAGAGAGAGAGAGAGAGAGAGACAGTGAGGGTGGATGGAGAAGTGCAGTGCTGCTTGCTCTTTCCCAGGAGACTCGTCTCTCTACCTGCTCACTACAGTCACCATGACAACCACTGAGCACAGTACAGTCACAGCTTTACACAATCTCTTTCTCTCGCTTCAGTCTTTCTCTGTAAATCCATCTGCCTCTCCGCATCCCTCTCTCTCGCTCTCTCTCCTGCTCTCTCCCTCTCTCTCTCCCTCTCTCCTGCTCTCTCTCTCTCTCTCTCTCTCTCTCTCTCTCTCTCTCTCTCTCTCTCTTTCCTGCTCTCATTCTCTCGCTCTCGTTCATTAATTCAGACGATGCCCCACTCTGATTGGGGGAGGGGAAATCCTCCCCATCTGTACCTGACAGACACACATAAGGGGAGGGAGGGTTGGAGGAGAGGCGGATGTAAATGATAGTCTGTCTGTGTGGGTGTATGTGTGTTTAAACATCTCTGGGAATCTCCACAGATAACACTTTGCTCTGTTTGTGGTTCTGTAAATGCTAGTTTGCACCGACGTGTCCTGAAAAACCGCGGTGTGATAGAGTGTTCTCTCCTGAAATGCCCATGTGGCCCAAATTTTGGTGCATTTGTGTGTACGTTTGCTGAGCTATAATAAGACTCTAAATTAGAGGCCGTAGGTGGGAGTGGCTCCTAAGCCACAATGAATTTAAAACGTTACATCAATACGCTGTTTAAATATGAAACATCTAGCTTAGCCAATACACCACTCCTTGCACAGAAAGAGAAGGGGAGACTTTGTATATGTTTGTGAGTGTATGTGTGTGTAAAATTCACACTGTGAATGTGTGTCTGTTTGTTCTGCAGATATTCTCAGAGTGAGGCGGAGACAGGGATGCATTTCCGTGGAGATAGAGGGCTGGCTTGTATAATTGGTATAACAAGGGGCGTGGCAGTATACTCTGGGGACTATTGCGGTATGGTTAACTTTCCGGTGGCTGGGTGGGGCACAGTGAGCATTTGGGAACCGTTTTAAACAACACAGAATCCCAGTGGGAGAGATGTAATAATTCTGAGCTAACACAGGATAAATCTGGTCCAATGCTTTAGAGATTCTGTGTGTATTTCAGCTGATTTTGTAGAGATTTGTGATCATGCAGACACACAATTAAAATACAGCAAGCTATATATGTTTTTTAAACAAGCTTTAAATACTGTACATGTACAGTAAGCTGAAAAAAATTATGTGAGAAAGCTTATTGTGATAGTTTTGTATAGTCCATTGATAGTATTTTTCACATCATTCTTATTGTGCAATTAATGAGACCTGTGATAAAATGTATTGATCAGCTGTAATAGTTTCTGTGGTGGAAAAATCAAAAGAAGGAGACAAAGCAAAGGTTCCTGGTCCTGGAAGCGTTTTATAAAACAGCTTACGCTCACAATGAAATTCAAAGTCAGAACAGGATTGTTTTCCTCAGTTTATTTACATATCTCAGACAGTTTTACACCAGAATTTTGTTTTCTTCACAGTTGTCTCATTCACTGCTTTATTTCCTTCCTAGACAGAGCTGCTTCTAACTGATTCTGTGATTACAATATGTGTTGCTGTTTGCACGTATAAACTTTTCTGAAACTTTCTCACCTGCATTTTAGTCCAAAATAGAGAATGGTTCACATAAAGAATTGTTAATGTGTCAGCAGCCACAGAGTCTGTTTACAAGATACACTTTACCTCTTTGTTGTTTTGTGTGGCATCAAGTTCCTGGAGAAACATTGTTTCATTTTATTATGTACTGCGTCTGCTATACAAGGATGAAATGACAATAAAAGTATCATGCAGGAAGACCGTCAAGGTACCGAGCCAGAGACACTTCCTGTAGGAGTTGGTGCAAGTTTGGACACTGGAACAGTGACACAATGACGTTGAATGTGAATGTGAATGCATCGGTCTGCACTTCAACCTGAGTCTACCAAGCATGTTATTAAAAATAGATGTCCGAACATTAATATGATTATATATTAGAGCATATGAAATGTTCACTGCAGTTTCACTGCCAGGAAAATGATATTAGATTTTATATCACACCCATCTAATATCAGGTCCAGCCACTATGGATTACGGTTGGTATGGTTATATATTTCTGTGCATAAATTCTTTTTCTAGAGTACAATTATATTACATTTTGCTGAGATTGTAAACCCTGCTAAAATGCTGAGTTTACTTGTGAGGACAAGTTTCTGGCTGTTATGGGGACATTTACACCAAGTACTGTTTCAGGCAGGTTCTATATTTAATGTGCATGTAAACAGATGTTCAACACACTGCCAGGTTTATGGAGCATAAACAGTTTATTCAGAATATACAGTTGGATTTATGGAAATCTGCTTCTAAACACTGCAACTGATTTCCACAAATCCATGTCTAGACCTCTAATGAGCAAACGAAAAGGTACAGTGGAAAGGAGAAAACTCCCTTGAGATGGCATAAGGAGTACCCACGAGTCAGAATGAGAAGTTGAACCTGTCCTTCTAATTTAAAGTAAATTGTTTATGTTTGTGTGAGTGAGGGATGTAACTATCACTGTGGGTGCTCTTTATCTCTCTTTATCTCTCTCTTTCTGAGATCTGAGAAGATCAGGGCATGGGGAGGGGTCCTTAAATCATTTAATCCTCATTCCAGGAACAAAATGGTGACAGTTGCCTGTGTTTTAACTGTCTCAAAAAGTGTGACATGTGCACTGTGAACAAATATACAGTACACACAGACATCTTCTTTTTCCTGGTAATGCATCACATTCTATTCACACAGGACCAGGTCCTGTATCTTTCTGAGATTTTGTTCAAGACAGAAGCGTGTAAGAAAATCTCTGAAATGATTAGGTTGCTGTTTTATGATGTGTAAAACAGCTGAACTCAGGCCAAATGTTTTAACTAGCCCAGGGTATTGGTTATACATATTTGCAATTGAAACCTTTTTGGACAACCACATACACCAGAGGTCAGGTGAAAAGGCAGGTGAAAAGCCTGTATTTGCCTGCATGATTGTATGGTTGACCAACATCTATGCTGTCTGGTAGCAGGTCTGTAATCACACAGCTCTTTGTGGGACTCACAAACAAGAGATACAATAAAATGTGCTTTCCTCTCAAAATGCAAATGAACACACAAACCACACGTTCCACAAGACCGAATTGTTTTTCAATAAGAATCTTTCGCTTTGTCAGATTGCAGGATTTCACAGCAAAATGTCCACGTTTGCACTTTTGCCTGTCAATTTCTCCTCTCTCATTCTAAATGTGGAGTTAAATTTCAGCTGAGGGTTTTTCTGTACATATTCTTCTTTTTTTTTCAAGCGTGAGAGATGAGAGAGCCATGTGCATATGTGCAAAGTGATTTGGCATCTTTGCAAATGAATGGTAACCCTGCATAACACATCCTGGCAGAACACTCGATAATGCAACAGATCAAATCAGCAGCCTCTAAATGTGAACGTGCTACATGTCAACTAATCTATGTGCTAATGATTAGTTTTATTAGGTATATTGTGCTGTTGATTGTTGGATGTGTATTTTCTACCCATTTATTGTCTCATAATTTTAGCAAAGTGCTTTTAAAAGTGAGTCGTGGAAAACCATCCAAATCCATACTATCCACGAAGGAGTCATGCAGTATAGATTGTGTGGCAATTTATATTGTTAAATCTGACATTAAAACCAACATGAACCACATCCTGAACAAGAGAAACGCTAGAGGAAGAATCATGCAGCCTAACTGCAGATACTACTGCATGGCATTTTACCACACATGGGGACATGGTGGGCTTAGATAGCTGCAAGGTAACCAGTGAAAGCTCTAGCTGCATTATATTTCACAGTAGGTTAAAAGAATTAACCCCTTAAAGTCCCACCTTATTATTTATCTCATAAATATTATAAACAGGAATTAACATGTTCTGTAAATATGAAGGGGATTCAGGGACAGGAATGAGGAGTCTGGACCTGTTAATGTGTCACGGGAGTTTAGGTGGGTAGGAGTGTATGCCTTACCCTGAGAGATGGTGGGACCAGTCGAGCATTGATAGATCGGAAGGGGCGAGGTGGAGTGTGAGGACAGACAGACAGACAGACAGATAGATAGATGTTGGATTTCATGGGTCTGGATATCATTTTGTTTTCATTGCATGTCGCACAGTGCTATGTGATTATATAAGGTGGAGAGAAGATTCAGTGCGATCACAAAGCATGGACTAGGCAGTCATTACACTGTGCAATACATTCAGGGCTTACGCGGTAAAATAATGCAGCCTAATGATGCCACTGCCTCAGTTTTTACCTCCTAAAAATAAATATACCATGTATCCCAAAGTCTCCATACATAGAGGAAATGAAGACTTTATCTACAAAACGTCATATACATGATTGCCATTTCTTTGTAAATACACACAGTGTTGCCTTTCCCAACTTTGGCTCTCAGTTTGTCAACAGGGTGTGATGTGCTTGCCATGTTTCCTGTTAAAATCACAACCTTCCGACAGTTTCCTGATCCAGCCATGAGAAATATTTCAGAATGTTTTAAATTTTTGGAAGAGATTTTGCTAAAGTGTGTTAATTTCCCCTGTGTATGGAGACTTTTGGGACGTTCTGTATATGAACATATGAGATACTTCCTGTCAAATTACACATCCCATAGGACAGATTTAGATGAAAATGGAGGCCAAAAGAACAGTTTTTAATGCGTCAATGAATGTGGACTGACTGGCTATTTTCACACCACAACAAATGTTCATTTGAATTCTGACTCATCCGTTTGACAGTATTTTTTTTAAAGTCACTTCAGAACCGACAAACTGCATGAGCGAGCTGTTATCACTATTACAAAAAATGTGTCATATTGACTCCTTCTCACATTTGAATCGTTATCACTGCAGTAATAATTATATAGTTTATTTAAATGCATTGAATTTGTACTGTACATACAGAAACTTGTATCCTGTCTTGTGCTACCTCTGCTATGCTGTTTTAGGAAGGAGAATATACTCACCACAGCTAGCTGGCTTGCTTGTTGCTAACAAAAGATAAAAGTGAAGGCCTCAATTTTTCCCCCCACTTTGTAGCTCAAAATGCACAGATGTAAAAATAATGTAATGAAACTTTTGAACTTCGATGTTGAATTCAGAATAATTCCATCAAACTCCTACAAAATTAGCAATGTTAACAAGCTAACACCAGCAGTGACAGATTAATAAAAGATAAAAAAAGGGATAGCAAAGGCACTTCTGTCTTGCAGCAAAAAATCTTTATGAACTGAATCTCGCATGCTTACAATGTTATAACGTCTCTTTCAAGCAATTGAATGGTGAGGTTAGCAAAGCACATAAGGTTATAATGCTAAAATCATCACATGGGAGACAAAGGAATCAGTACAACATGCTACATTATTAACACTGTTTACAAAACGTATTATAAACGTATTAGCTTTTAGCAAATCAACATGCTGTGTCCCGTTGACAAATACATTATTTTAAATATCATTATTTTGAAGTAATCATTAGTTAAACAGTTTTATCATCTATCAAAACAGCTTTGTTCATCGTTTGAAAGTGATGCCATTACAATGTTAACTCTGACCAAAACCCTTCTGGCCAACATAGATTCTGGCGGTATTTAAGTACTAGAAAGCTATTGCTACTGTACAACCAGTAAAAGCCACCGAAAATGCCCTGTGTAGGAGGAATTTCAACTTCTTAACTACCATTTCTTTCTCTGTTTACACTGTGACTTCAAATCAGCATGGCCACACACTGTGAACAGTTTAAGGTGCCTCTTCTCTACTTTTAAATGAGTTTAGAGCGGTCTTGACTTTAGATGTGTTTTTATAGTCTAGCATTCCACTCCCTTGTCAGTATGCTAGCAACACTTGCGTCATTGCCTTCCTCAGAGAATGCTACGTATCGCTTTCTGAAGCACAGAATGGCATGGATAGTGTGTGGCACTACTGTGATTTGAGACTAAACTCCATAAGGCCACATTGCTTCTACACTTTACCTTTGAGCTCCCTTGGAGGAATAATTCATTTCACTCTTCTATTACATTTCGAAAATTGCGTATCGGACGAGTTGCTGCAAGACAGTTGTTGTGCTGTTGGGTAGATTTGTTTAAAGATGCTTACATTTAAATGAACACAAGGATAGGATGAGCTAAAGTATGCCCTGGAGAGCATTACTACACACTCGGTTGCGTATGCAGTTGTCTTGGTGCTTGAGGTAAAAATGAAGTTAAACGGTTGCTGCTGGTGTGGCTCTTGGACACTATAGTTGTATAACACCACATGTATTCCAGTTCAGGTCATTTTATGCCATATAATAGAGGCTGCATGCATTTTAATGGTTTGATTATAAAACAGATTATTTTTGAAAAAAATCGTTTAGAACTGCTATTTATTATCTTACATATGTTTAGAACGTGTTGTTTTAAAAGACATTTATTTAAAAATCATGAGCCCAACATGATATAGAAAGTTCTGTGTGTCTTTTCTGACTGTTTTACAGTGCTTTTCCTCCCAGAGTGTTACCTTGATCCAAGGATTTCTGTATGAACAATAGAATACTGTCCCTGCAACAATAACCATATCCTGTACTCCTCTGAATGTTTTCATTGACGAGAAACCACACCCTGATCCCCACTGTATGTAAATGTTTCAGCCTTACTGTTGTCTTGCTTGGCATTGATGATTATTTAATAACATATAATACATGTAAATATATGTAGTGTTAGATTGTATGACATTTACAGTACTGTGCATACATAGTGTCAGCTTTTTATTTGCTACTGTCTGTATTCTGTATTTCGTCTGAATGAGTGCAGATGTAATTACGCTGTGCGCCGATTCTTATGTGAAATGGAATATAAATGAGTGTGAATAAGCAGATGCTGTTCTCTCAGCAGTAATATCACATCTGTCAAACGTGATTCCAAATTGCTGTATTGATTCAGACATGGTGTGCACATATGTTTACAGTTCTAAAGGTTACCTGTCCATCAGTTCCATAATCCTCAAGCTGTCAGAATCTCATAGACAGCTCAGTTGTCTGCCGTAATTTGTATGAAATGTGCTGTCCCTAGTTTAGATTCTGAGGCACTGGTTTAGGAGCTGGTCATCGATCTTCATGATACCCATTACAGAGTTGAAACTGAACTTTGAAAGATAAAAATGATTAACAAGTAAATCCATTACTTTTCTTTTCAATCTAAAGCTAAAATCATGCAAATCATTTGTGATGACATAATCTAGTCTTTTTCATTTCCTCAGTTTGACCGAGTAAAAAATGCTCAGACCTCAAATGATAAGATGGCCTGATGGGCAGGAGACAAAAATGGGCTGCCAATTATTTTTTAACATATTAGAGGCCTTTGTCAGGTCTCAGGAATTCTCAGGTGTGAACAGTGATTTGACAGGAAATGACAGCACAAGAGCATGCGCTGTCACTCACGACAATGATCCAAGAAAAAGAGCAGATAGGCTGGCCACTGATAGCACATAATATACATTTACATTTATTTATCTGCCATGCACAGTTATGGCAAGGGACATTGCATAAAATGTGAGGCTGAATAATACCCAAACATAGACCTGATAAAGTAAAATCCTGCAGTCCTCAACTTTCTCGTAATTACCCGATTACCACAGAGAAAAATTTTTGTTTTTGTACCTGTACAGAGAAAAAAGGGGAAAAGAAGTAATAATGGAAATCTAAAGGCAGTTATTTCATTTCCTTAATAAAAATATGTCACTATATTGTGTCCATTCAAAACAGTAGTGCTTAAAGGACTTGAGAGAAAGCTGTAAGTTTTATCCATTTATTTCAAGTTATGTATGCTTTCTGTAAGAGTTTGTAGTAATAATTCATTTAGGTAAAAACGTAGCCAGTTTCCTGTTTCATGTTTTTCACCTTTTTTTAAGTCGGTAATGACTACAAAATCTGTACCGTTGTTGAAAAGATGAATTATACTAATGTAACATTTATTTTACTAACACCTTTGGCTGCAAGAGTTATGAAAGTTTGCTGCCTGCCCCAACAGTTACCCATGGACGTGTGAGTTTTTAATAAATATTTTTTGCTCATTTTTTTCTCCATACATGGAAATTGAAATTCTTGGGTCATACACACTACAAATACCAAAGAGTTCAATTTGAAAAACATTGGAATAATCTTTCAAAGGAACAGACAGCCAGCTGAGTCTGGAATATAATTCATGTTAATGAAATATTATATGAGAAGTTTGTTGCCTTTTCAGTCATATAGCCTCTGAGCAGTGTTTTTGCAAAATATCTGTGCACTTACACTTGATATATGTGTGTGTGTATGTGTGCAAGAAAGTGAGACATGGAGAAAGAGCACAGAGGCAGACAGGTAATCGATCTCTGTCAGTCTTATTTCCTCTCATCTACTAAATCAGAATTTGCTCACTTAACATATCGTGTATGGAAAGTGATATTGATCGATCTGTGAAAACCGAGACACACACACACACACACACACACACACACACACACACACACACACACACACACACACACAAACACACATCCTGCTACGCAGTCATGCCAGTAATGGAGATTACTCTGTGACTAACTCAAAGAGTGTAAGGATGAAATATTAAAAACTGAAGCACCTGCTATAGGCAGGGCAAAGTGGAAGACAGACAAGGAGACAGTGAGCAAGGAAAAAAAATTAAAATGTAGTTACTAAAGAGCTTAGAGTAGCTCAGACACTCAACATACCCAAGGCCATGATGTACACCCACAGAGGAACAATAATGTTGGAAGCAGGATAGGATTTCTCACGGCTCATTACGTACCACACTTTCGTCTGTTAGATATATAAAAGATCTAAAGCTGCCATTTTTTGTCAAATAAAAAGTCAATACATATTGTTCAAAATTTAGCTAAAAATTTCACCAGGATCTGTGTGACAACCTGCTGTCTTCACATAGGAATATATATATGTTTAAAAAAATGTATTCCCTCCAATACACAATGAACATCCCTAAAGGCTTCCTCTTTACTATACAGGCTCATTATATAAGGCATAGCCCTGTATGCCTGAGTAAATGCCACCTGAGCCTTTTCCAAAGAAAAAAAGATTGACTCAAAAAAGGCCTTGTTCAGACCTGGTATTAAACTGGAGATGAATGAAAGACACATGAAACTGCTAAATGCAAACAGCTCTCGGTCTGAGCTGTCTTCTTGTGATGGGATGTTGTAAGATGGATGTTACTTTTAAATAGAACAAAAAGAAACAGCGAATGAAAAGCAAAATTGGGAAGTAAGAGAGGAATCGTAGATGATCATGAAGAAGTCACTGAGATTTTAAGTATAGCATTTATAGTTTAAAAGCTTGTAGGTAATCTGGCTCTAATGATTGATGTTTATTTTTTCCTGAATCTATTTGATCTCTTGTAGAAATGTTATATAATGTCATACAATAAACATGATAATTATGTCATGCCTAAAAAAAAACACTAAAATAAATGGTCTAATTCACGTTGCACCTTACAGTAATGTGACAAAAAGTAGAATAATGATTTTTTTTGCCTTAACTTTCGCCTCATAAAAATGATGCAAATGTGAACAATATTTAAATAGCAAGACTCACTCGGACAGATTTTTTGTTAGATATAATGTGACACAGAACATTTTGCTGTTAATCCACATGATCGAAGCGAGCTAAATTCTGCTCATGTGCAACTCATTTAGAAACAAATATGTCTTTCATTACTCTTAACCACACAAACACACATGACTTGATGGCCTCAGAATTGGTTTGGGATGATCTGCAAATTGCATTTCTTCATTTTAAAATGAGTGATGGTGGGTTTAGCACAGGCTCTTAAGAGCAGACATGGATCTGCAGATGTAAGAGAGTTTATAGACACTGCAGATAATAAAAATAGCAAGAGAAGAGAAAAGGAACTGGCTACTGGAGCCAGTCTGACAGCCTCTAATTTTCAGATTACTTGTAAGTGGGAACTGTTCATTAAACAATCAGTGCATTGTCGAGATAACCTTACTGGAAACATAATTTGTAACTTGTATATACAGTACACATTTATTACTTATTTCATGTATCTCCTCTGTTTATCTGTGGCTTTATCTGTTGACAGGTCATGCAAGTAATATATGATTTTAGCACTAGTTTGTACATGGTTGGACTGTCTGCTCTGTACTGAATGCAGTTATAGCACCATTTTAACCTCTACACAGTATTTAGAATGATGGTTATGAACAAGACCCAACTAGATTATCCACATCAGATTATTTGATATTAACATATGTCTGAAAGCAGATTATTTGGGATTTTGGACTAACAAACTGCAAAATCACATCCAGTGGTAATAAGAAATATACACAGAATGACATAACATGGCACAGATATGGCTGATTTATTTCTAACCCACACTAGATTCATGCAGTCTTATCAGTGACAGTCAATTACGCAGACTGCCACACTACCTAGATTTGATCTTCATTTGGGTTGATATTTTTCAGCCCTTGTTGCTGACGCGTTGTAACACGTCAGCAGCAGTGATTGAGAAGGTGCATGTGAAATGCAATTGCTTATGTTATGAATGTGAATAAAGCGGATTATTTAGTCTATCGTCCTTTTTCCCCACATGTGCCTTTAGAGGAGTAACTAAAAGTAGATCAGTTAAACACAGATTGTATAGTCAAAGTACAAAATACACAAAAGGACAGACAACAGAGCTGTAAGTCTAGTGATTTTGGTTGGAATAAAAGTGTTCCGTCTTTGTTTATAAGTTCAGGTTCAGAGGAAACACAGCATGAACCCAGTAAAATATGTTGCTCTCTGTGTCTTAACATAACACACATATAACAAAGACATGGATATAAACACATTTATTTCAGTACTTTCCCAGTAGGCTTTAAAAAGCATGGTTCAAAGACAGTTTACATTAAACATCAGTTAGTACTGTCAGGAAATACACTCCATGACTTAGGGTCTATCCTGTCTGATAGAATGAGCTACTTTTAGCGGTAGTACTTATGGTAAAGCTGTCAGATTTTTTGTGGTAAATTTTGATAGATTTAACTTGCAGTTAAATAAATTAGTGAGGGTATGACAATGTAAATAGAGACCAGGATACAGATAGGAGTTTAGCACATTGGCTGTTCTTCTGGTCCATAACTTAGTAAAACATGTTTACATGCAGGATGCTAACTGGCTAACTAGCTAGTTTAACTTTAGAAACTGCATGTTGATTAATTCATTTCTGAGGTTATGGCAATGTAAATTCAAGACTCAGATACTAAACTACAAAATCACTAAACTACAGATACAACTAGCTACATTAGCTAATGTTAAAACAGAATCTTGAAGGTTTTATGGTTTATTCCTCTGTTATATATCATATTGCTTATTTGTGCATATCCATGATGAATATAAAGATGTAGGACTTCTCAGGCCATTTAGTGATCTCTTTGTAAGTTACTTTAAATGGACTGAAATTGCATGTTTGTGGTATTTAAGTTATAATATGGGCCACTAGTGATTATGGACTGTTGAAAAGATGCTATATTGATCAAGGCTTTCTGTTACTTGATGTTTAGTTCATAACAGCGTGTCTGAGAAAAATTACTGATTATATTTTGTCTTCTTGGCCCTGAAGCTGAACAAGTCCTGGAGG
Organism: Tachysurus fulvidraco; assembly: GCF_022655615.1. NCBI lineage: Eukaryota > Metazoa > Chordata > Actinopteri > Siluriformes > Bagridae > Tachysurus > Tachysurus fulvidraco. Next base: position 11,796,946 of record NC_062541.1, read on the forward strand.
TTTGGCAGGTTTCTTCCTATAATAAGATTTCCAAGGTTCTTATTCAAAGTCAACCACCAATCCGGTGCATATAACTGCAGTAAAGAACATTTTTAAATTATACAACTGAAATGGCTTTGCTCAGCTGCTCCTCTGGGTTCGCACTTCTATTTGACACTTAGCATATCTTTAATTACTTGTCATAAACTTGTGGATGTTTAGAATTCCCAATCATTATTTTTTTTGCTTTTGACAACAAAGATGGATTTAGATTTAATGTTTTCTCTGACCTTTAGCCTTTTTTGGTTCAAGTTTATTGGTGACAAAATTGTCCTCAATGTTAAATAACTGCAGTTTTACTTTTTCTTCTATGTCTTTGAGGCCTTCTCTCTCTCTCTCTCTCTCTCTCTCTCTCTCTCTCTCTCTCTCTCTCTCTCTCTCTCTCTCTATTTCTTTTTCTCTTCTCTTTCATAGATTTGTACCCTTAACAGCATGGGCTTATGGGAATGGGGGAAGGTTTGTTCACAGGCACAAAGATTGGACGCACACACACACACACACACACACACACACACACACACACACACACACACACACACACACACACACACACACACACAAAGCCGACCATCCCTGAGACCCTGCCCGCATTTTTTTGCCCCTTTGGAAAGTTTCTTAGGAACATGAGAGAAGTTATGATCCACAGGAAACTCCAACCCAACTGCTTGAAAGAAAGAGAGTATTCAGACAAACATTGCAAACTCAAACTCATTTAGAAGTAACGTCTTACATTAAACAAACATGCACATTTTTGGCCCAGCTACTCGCATTAAACAGGACCCCACAATATACACACACACTCAGAGAAAGCGAGAGAGATCAGCTTTTAAGTCAAGGAGCAGCTAAACTCTCTTCCCTGCAACTTGACCTGCACTCAACCTGTTAAGGGTGGGGTGTTGTTCCACACAGAGTGGTGTGTGTTTGTGCATCAGTGTGTGAGTGAAAGGGAGAAAGAGAATAGGGAGCACGAGAGTGAAGGATCATTACCAAGATCTTACAACTTAACATGTTACTATAACAACATTTAACAACAAACTTAGGAGAACGGTGCCTGTATTAAACAGGGTCTATGTCAAGTACTAAGGCATTAAAGTAGAAGAGCGTTATTATTTAATCAGACCAGAGAAGTATTTTCCTTTACTTTACAATTATTTATTATTCATCTAAAGCACTGCTTGTTAGATGTGTTTCTTTTAGGGTACAGTATAAGAGTGCTTCCTCAGGGCAGTAGTGCTATTGGGTGGTGTCAGATAAGTCCAGCTTTAAGCGGTGAAATATGGTTGTTTATTAAGTGCTACATTTGTGCATGTTAAAGCTGACAGACTTTTCACACTGCAGTCAACTTACATTCATAATTAGCTTCTTAGCATCATCTGATAAGCTTCTGTGGTAAATTTACTGCTAATTAAAATATTTAAAATCTTGTTGAAATTCTGCCTTCTGCTTTTTCCCTGCATTATGTTGTGGATTGCTATATTTAGCACAACTGATATCAATGCTACAAATCAGGAGTACTAATCAGAAATAGAAGTCTGCTTGCATTTAGTCATTTTTTTTCTGCTTGCTCCGTCTGGGTGCGCATGTTTGAGGAAAACTGCATCTAATTAGAATTTATACCTGTTTCATATACATCTGTTTTACCATTTATCGGTCAAAGTGATGTTCGAGTTCTGGTTCTGTAAATAAAAAAGTAGACGGTTATGTTTTCATATTTGCATGAAAAAATCTCCTGCTGATATAAACAGGGAAAAAACATGGATCAGATCTTGCCAAGCTTCACTGGCAAAAACTTCCAATCCTAAATTATTAATAAGCTCCTTGTCACATGTTATTGGGCATTTGAATGCCAGGACAGTAAAGCTCATTTAATCTGTTTTATTAAATCAGATACGAGTTCCCTGTGTGTAGTGCCATTTTAAATCAGAACTGGCAAACCACAATCTTAGATGATTTAGCCGCTTTTTGTGAACTTTCTGTGCCATTCTAAATATGTACCAAACGCACTAATACACCATACAATATTTATAACTGACAGATAAATACAAGATCACTGTGGAACCACCAGTTGGTTATTACAAGCATTTCGAATTCTAACACAGTTTGTGAGTTGTTAATGTTGCCAAAACGAATCAATCATTATGTGAACTGACACAACAACACAGTTCTGTTCAGACTTGCACTTTTAGATATAATAAACTGTAGGCAGATGTTTAATATTGCTTTAATATAAAACTGTTAAATGTTTAATATTGATAAATGATAGGTTTAAATGATTGTTCCTTTAGTATCAGAAGGGGTTTGAAACCGTGCTGCCAGATTTAGCATTTGGGGCATAAATTTAACCGCATATAACCGCAGGCAGAACATTTCTACCTGCTTGTGTTTCTAAAATGTGGCGTGATATAAAAGCTATGTGAAAATAAATCATGCAGTAAATGACAAACATTTAAGAAACATGGGATATTAATCATACAAATGTGTTTTTTTGCTCTTGAATATGCTGTTATACATATTATTAAAATGTAAGAATTTATTGTGACAACCATCATGAATATAACAAAGGAACGTTTGCTTAGATGAAATGTGTAACCATCTGACATGGTTCTAATCCCATGGGATTAGTGCATTGCTTGTTGCTGGGATTAAGGTTTGGTCTACTCTGTACTCCGTCTCCTTTCTCGCACATACACACAGATACACCTCACTGCAAAGCTTGAGACAGGATAACAGATACGGCATAAGTGCTATTAGTGATTTCACCAGTGAATTACTGCTGATCGATCATTTGACCCCCTGTGATGATGTCTTTACCTAGTGACCTTTACTGAGTTTTAATGGCTGCCTTCATTAAACAATAGTGATCTCTGCCTTCTGCTGTGTCGCTGCCGCCCTCTTGATTTCCACTTCTTTCTCGCTTTCACAGCTGTTGTCTGTAGCCAGAGTCCAACAAAAAGTGAATCCAACCAATTTATCATGGCAGCAGAAAGGAAGTTTAATGAGCAAAGAGGAGAGAAATATACGTTCTCACAGAATCTTGTGAATCATGCTTTGTGAAATTCATATTTCACTTTTTATCTGTCCCCATCCTCTCTCTCTCTCACACACACACACACACACACACACACACACACACACACACACACACACACACACACACACACACACACACACACACACACACACACTCTCTCTCTCTCTCTCTCTCTCTCTCTCTCTCACACACACACACACACACACACACACACACACACACACACACACACACACACACACACACACACACACACACACACACTCTCTCTCTCTCTCTCTCTCTCTCTCTCACACACACACACACACACACACACACACACACACACACACACACACACACACACACACACACACACACACACACACACACACACATTCTCAAACACACATTCTTCTCAAACACACACATTCTCAAACACTATAGTCAAGGCCTGGTCTACCCCTTAATCATGCATTTTACCAAATTACACTCCAAAGAAACCCTGTTATTACAGAGGAGGTTACACAGACACACATATAGAATGTG